>NC_074678.1:44218726-44522867 GCF_029448725.1 Salvelinus fontinalis | reverse complement strand
AATGTTCACGCTTGGTTTGAGACAGAAGATATTTTAAACTTTAAAAAAACAACATTTACCTTTATTTAACTAGGCAAGTCAGTTAAGAACAAATTCTTATTTACAATGACGGTCTACCCCAGCCAAACCTGATATACTCAGCAAACTGGATGCAGTCTATCACAGTGCCATCCATTTTGTCACCAAAGCCCCATATACCACCCACCACTGCGACCTGTATGCTCTAGTCGGCTGGCCCTCGCTACATATTTGTTGCCAGACTCACTGGCTCCAGGTCATTTATAAGTCTATGCTAGGTAAACCTCCACCTTATCTCAGCTCACTGGTCACCATAGCAACACCCATCCGTAGCACATGCTCCAGCAGGTATATCTCACTGGTCATCCCCAAAGCCAACACCTCCTTTGGCCACCTTTCCTTACAGTTCTCTGCTGCCAATGACTGGAATGAATTGCAAAAATTGCTGAAGTTGGAGACTTATATCTCCCTCACTAACTCCCTCACTAAGCATCGGCTGTCAGAGCAGCTTACCGATCGCTGCAGCTGTACACAGCCCATCTGTAGATAGCCCATCCAACTACCTACCTCATCCCCATATTGTTTTTATTTACTTTTTTGCTCTTTTGCACACCATTATTTCTACTTGCACATCATCATCTGCACATCTATCACTCCAGTGTTAATTTGCTAAATTGCAATTACTTCGCTACTATTGGCCTATTTATTGCCTTACCTCCTTACTCCATTTGCACACACTGTATATAGATTTTTCTATTGTGTTATTGACTGTACGTTTGTTTACTCCATGTGTAACTCTGTGTTGTTGTTTTTGTCGCAGTGCTTTACTTTATCTTGGCCAGGTCGCAGTTGTAAATGAGAACTTGTTCTCAACTGGCCAATCTGGTTAAATAAAGATTAAATAAAAAATAGGGACATTCCAAATGTAGCATAGCTTCCCAAAACAAACTGTCATGAACTTGACTTATCATACATATAATAGCATTGACCAAGAACGTCCATTTTGATACTTTTTGGGGAATTATTTTATATTGTTTCTTCTGAACCGGTTTGAAGTTGATAAACTGAAATTGAAACAAAACTGCATGGAGTCTTCCTCTACCTCAAAAGTCCTTCGTAGCAAACCAAAAACACCGAAAAAGAATCGAGCATCCCTCCTCGCTACTCCTTACACTGTTCAGTCCAAGCAAAACACACTAACTTCCAACAGGATTCCACAAACGACACTCAATAGTGTTCCAGTAGGCGCTATTTGAGTTGAACAGCTGTGTGAGTGATCCCCCACCCCCTCCTCAGGGGACCCTTCTCTCACAAGCCCCCCATTCACAGACCTCAAGACAATCTCGTGGTGGGGGTGGGTGACTGTCCGCCAAACCATCCAAAGATCCTCTACACTGTGTAACCCAGGCACAGCGGTAGAAATAGCTCCTGTTCAGTGCCATGTGTCTGACCGGTGTGTGTCCAGAGTATACAGAGCACTGGTTCTATTGTATATGCTGCCTCTGCAAGGCATTGGGTAGAGATGGTGTAGAGAGGTGCCACATACTCTGTGATTTGACAGACTGTATCTTCTAAATGGGATATAACTTCATTAATTTGGACACCGTATCTGATCTAAAAAGCCTCTTGGGGCAATTGAAATCAGAAACGCTCATCCATCTCATTGTAGAAGATTGGGAGTGGCTCAAAACGAATATAGGACTATGTCAAGTGTCATGCGAACAATGGTTTGCGTGCAACATTTAATTTTGTTGTGTCCTATTCCTATGTCTCCTAGAACTTCTTGTTGTTCTGCAAAAGCAGATAAACTGGCTTTGGGAGATCTCAAATACAGAATGAGGAACTACGACTAAAGCACAATGTGTGTGTGTGTGTGTGTGTGTGTGTGTGTGTGTGTGTGTGTGTGTGTGTGTGTGTGTGTGTGTGTGTGTGTGTGTGTGTGTGTGTGTGTGTGTGTGTGTGTGTGTGTGTGTGTGTGTGTGTGTGTGTGTGTGTGTGTGTGTGTGTGTGTGTGTGTGTGTGGGACACTGAGGGCAATGGAGAAAGGCCAATGGAAAATTGGACACTCGTGCTGCGGGCTTTGTAGTCTGCTCAGACTGACCAGACCTCAACAACCTGCGCAACTGGCCTGGAGTGGCGCTCAGATGGATACGGACTGATATGCAAACTGAGTCAGTCACCGGCTCTGATGCAGTTGCGGCAGATCCCTGTGTTGTTGTGGAGGCTTCTGTCACCCATGATGGAACATCTCATCCAGGACAACACTCCTTGGTATCAGATGGATGCAGCAACTGCCACACTGGACAGGCCTGAGGCTGCAGGGGAAACCGCTGCTCTAGACTGTGCTGACCACGCTGTCTCCCATTCCATGTACCAGAATACTGCCTTTGCAGAGGACGTTCTCACCTTTACTGTTAAGGCTGCAAGTTCTACAAACAAAATCTAATCTAGCACTCTGGTACCCTGCAAACCATGTTCCATTTTGTGATCTTCATGAGTTAAATGTAATGGATTGGATTTGTACATTGCTAGACATAACCACGTTGGCGACCTCATAGCCAGCGAGGTGAGACAGGGAGTCTCACCAACAGCACACATCCATAAACATTGTTGTGTAAGAGGAAGATGGTTTTGATGTGTTTTCCTGTGGCCCATATATGCCAGATGTTGTTGTTGTGGGGGGAGGGGCTCATTTTGGAAGTGGGCTGCTCATTGGACGGCTACATGGAGCAGGCCTTAGCCGACAAGCTTCTTAAATACCAGCCCCTCGCGGCATGCTTGGACAGCCTCGGGTCTAGGTGTAAGCTGGTGGCTCTGATATTTGGCAGTCTCGGGCTATGTACACAGGTCTTCAGTGCGTGGCCTCCAGGCCTGACAAAACTAGGGCAAAGCGGTTGGCTAGGTACTGCTCTGTTTCAGCTGTCGTGGGCAGCCTAGTTGTTTTAGAGAAGGAGTGTTCTGTACACTTGAGTGTCATGCATACAGGGACCTTTGAAATGTTTGGATCCTTTTTAATATAAATTTGATTGGTGGATTCAAATAAATATTTCAAATGTGTGTGGGACAGTTTCCTCCCTGGCATGCTGTGACTCATCACCCAGAGGGGCTCCTTCCACTATGGACACAGCGTACTGTGAAACAGACAGACACACAGACACACACCTGCTGGATCTGTCAACGCTCGAGCCGGGTCCCTGCATTTTGTCTGACATGCAAAGGGCAGACGAGGCGCTATGTAACCCCGCCGCCACCCCTGCACTAACCTCGCAACGTCGTCGTGGCACAGGGCCAGCTAAAAGCAGTCTAAACTGGAGTGAGCCAGTGCAGTGTGACGCCGCACACTCCACCGCCACCACCAATGCCCTCCCCTTCTCTCAACAGCCCGATGCACACACACGCTTCCACTTCCTTCTCTCTCCTCCCTCAGCGCCATATGCTCTGTTTGTGCTTTTGGCTCTCTTACCACACCGATGGGTACGGGCTCACACATTCTTTGTCCACATCTCCCTTTCTCCGCTCTTGAAAGGATAAGTGTGTTTGTACAGTATGTGTTTATGTCCCAGCTTGGAGAAACATTGATGAAAAACACTTGCTAATGTTGTTTTTCTGTTTCTGCTTTTCAGGCATTGCCTCACTCTGTTTTTCGCTCCAGCAGGTCTCAGTGGTATTGGGGCTCAGTCCCACACCTGCTTTCAATCAGTTCCACAGTTGGAGTGATTGGAAAGTGACCTTCGTAATCGTTTCCCAGAACACTAAGGAGTGTACACAGAACACATAAAAACACACACCCAAGCATATACGCATATAGTGTTGATCACGCACACGCACACACACACACACACACACACACACACACACACACACACACACACACACACACACACACACACACACACACACACACACACACACACACACACACACACACACACACACACACACACACACACACACACACACACACACACACACACACACACACACACACACACATCTGGGCGTATGCGCATGCACTTGAAAAACACACAACTTCAAACCAAAAAGCGATGTTAGTTAAATTTCCCCTAGTTTAGCGTAATTTAAATTCCATGCCAAAATCATCACTGTAAATCCAACAATCATGTCCGATTTACGACTTCCCACTTCCAAGTTTTCCACTTCTCATGAGCACATGAATGCCCCAAGGATATAATTAATCGGTCGAGGTTGCGCATTCAAGAATTTGTAATTGTATCGAAATGGGGGGGCATTTTGTACCAAAAATTTACATACTTGGCGACACCGACCCTTACCGTGGGAATCTGACAGTAGAAAACCATTGGGCTTCTTACGACAATCCTTGCTCCTCTGACGCCGTAACCTTTTTAAAATATGAAAACCCGTCTCTTTTTGTCAAACAACTCACCCTCATCAGGATTTGAACTTGTATATACACTGCTCAAAAAAATAAAGGGAACACTAAAATAACACATCCTAGATCTGAATGAATGAAATATTCTTATTAAATACTTTTTTCTTTACATAGTTGAATGTGCTGACAACAAAATCACACAAAAATTATCAATGAAATCAAATTTATAGACCCATGGAGGTCTGGATTTGGAGTCACACTCAAAATTAAAGTGGAAAACCACACTACAGGCTGATCTAACTTTGATGTAATGTCTAAAACAAGTCAAAAGGAGGCTCAGTAGTGTGTGTGGCCTCCACGTGCCTGTATGACCTCACTACAATGCCTGGGCATGCTCCTGATGAGATGGCGGATGGTCTCCAGAGGGATCTCCTCCCAGAACTGGACTAAAGCATCCGCCAACTCCTGGACAGTCTGTGGTGCAACGTGGCGTAGGTGGATGGAGCGAGACATAATGTCCCAGATGTGCTCAATTGGATTCAGGTCTGGGGAACGGGCGGGCCAGTCCATAGCATCAATGCCTTCCTCTTGCAGGAACTGCTGACACACTCCAGCCACATGAGGTCTAGCATTGTCTTGCATTAGGAGGAACCCAGGGCCAACCGCACCAGCATTTGGTCTCACAAGGGGTCTGAGGATCTCATCTCGGTACCTAATGGCAGTCAGGCTACCTCTGGCGAGCACATGGAGGGCTGTGCGGCCCCCCAAAGAAATGCCACCCCACACCATGACTGACCCACCGCCAAACCGGTCATGCTGGAGGATGTTGCAGGCAGCAGAACGTTCTCCACGGCGTCTCCAGACTCTGTCACGTCTGTCAGATGTGCTCAGTGTGAACCTGCTTTCATCTGTGAAGAGCACAGGGCGCCAGTGGCGAATTTGCCAATCTTGGTGTTCTCTGGAAAATGCCAAACGTCCTGCACGGTGTTGGTCTGTAAGCACAACCCCCACCTGTGGACGTCGGGCCCTCATACCACCCTCATGGAGTCTGTTTCTGACCGTTTGAGCAGACACATGCACATTTGTTGCCTGCTGGAGGTCATTTTGCAGGGCTCTGGCAGTGCTCCTCCTGCTCCTCCTTGCACAAAGGCGGAGGTAGCGGTCCTGCTGCTGGGTTGTTGCCCTCCTACGGCCTCCTCCACGTCTCCTGATGTACTGGCCTGTCTCCTGGTAGCGCCTCCATGCTCTGAACACTAAGCTGATAGACACAGCAAACCTTCTTGCCACAGCTCGCATTGATGTGCCATCCTGGATGAGCTGCACTACCTGAGCCACTTGTGTGGGTTGTAGACTCCGTCTCATGCTATCACTAGAGTGAAAGCACAGCCAGCATTCAAAAGTGACCAAAACATCAGCCAAGAAGCATAGGAACTGAGAAGTGGTCTGTGGTCCCCACCTGCAGAGCCACTCCTTTATTGGGGGTGTCTTTCTAATTGCCTATAATTTCCACCTGTTGTGTATTCCATTTGCACAACAGCATGTGGAATTTATTGTCAATCAGTGTTGCTTCCTAAGTGGACAGTTTGATTTCACAGAAGTGTGATTGACTTGGAGTTACATTGTGTTGTTTAAGAGTTCCCTTTATTTTTTTGAGCAGTGTAGTAATAAATAATAGCAGCAGTGATGGTAGTGTGTGTGTATTGGTTGGTTCTGATATGAGTCAGAAACAGTTATTCTAGAGTCAAAATGTTCTACAAAGTGTAAATAGAATAATTTTTGTCATGAAGTCCGTCTTGGCTAAAAGTGAGTTTGGAACATCCGTGCGTCACAACGGGTAAATGGAGATTGGGTTTTGATTTGATGATGTCCATTTGCCACAGAGAGAGAGAGTGGTGTGTCCACTCTGTCCAATAGCATAGTCCGTGAGACAGACCTGCCCAGCAGCTCCAACTATTTACGGAAGCATTTTTTTGCTTGAGAAATATTGCACCAAACACCTTAGTTAGATATAAAATTGCACAACTAAAACATCCTCTTAAAAACGTCAACATTTATTACAGATTTCTTGAGTTATCTTAGACTCGTTCTTGGGATTTTGAGGAAGTGAAATAGGCTTCCGATTCTACATTGTCTCAAGGGGGATAAACATCATTAACCAAACATGGAATTGGTCAGGAAACACACTTCTAAGACTGAAATCTCGTTTTTCAAATGAGCAACAGAAAAACACAAGTGCCAATCATCGTGATCAGTGGCTCTTCAAGGTAAGGGAAAATAGGATTTTGAATAGAAATGAATTTGATGATAGAAGAACATAATATGTGTGGGTTGGTTCTTCTGTGTGTGTGTGTGTGTGTGTGTGTGTGTGTGTGTGTGTGTGTGTGTGTGTGTGTGTGTGTGTGTGTGTGTGTGTGTGTGTGTGTGTGTGTGTGTGTGTGTGTGTGTGTGTGTGTGTGTGTGTGTGTGTGTGTGTGCGTGTGCGCATGCGCGTGTGTGTTTAGAGAGTCCCTAGTTCAAGCCCATGTTGGGGCAAGGAGAGGGACAGAAGCAATACTGTTATAGAAAGACAGTGGAAATAATATCTAAGATGCAGGTGAACAGCAGGTTGAGCCTGTTGGTGAGGGAACAGGCCATGGCCGAAGTCCTTGGTGATCTTCCGGGGTACGGTGCAGCTGCCTTGCCAGGCGGTGATGCAGCCAGACAGGATGCTCTCAATGGCGCATCTGTAGAAGCTGGTGGGTTTCAGGACAAGGCTCCCATCTGACGCTTTTTTGTAAGATGGGCCACTCCATGTCTGCTCTGGACATAAGTGGGATAGTACCACAAACACATGCATGTTGCATAAGTAAGTGCATTTGTATTCAATGTCAACAGCTAGCTAGCTACAGTAATATTTGTCAGTAATTTCAAAGTAGCTAACGTTAGCTAGCTCTGTGTGACAAAACATAGGCCTACTATAAAATCACACTTTATAAAATGGTTAAGCCATACAGATTTGCATTATTCAGAATAACTAGAGATAGAAGTTCCACAACCAAAATGAAAAAAAATGGCGGAATTGGGCATTCCTGTTGTACACTTCTGTTGATACTGACTCTTTTGGATGTATAAGGTTTAGTAACACAGAACTATTTCTATCTTTGTAAAACATGCAAATGACTTTGATAAAATGTTCCCCGAAGCCAAACAGTTTAAGTGACCTAAAGAGAAATTCATGTTCAATTGTGTCAAAGGCTTTACAGAACTCCAAAAATAAGACAATCTGAGTCAATTGCATTTGAATAATCAAGAAGGTCCAAGACTAAACAAATGTTAGAGCTTATGTGACGGCCCCGTTCTGTCACATCATCTCTGGCACACTATCTGACAATCAGAGTCACTACGGTATCCAACGAGGGTCAGCATGGGGTCAACTATCTTTTGCTGTTGTTTCGTCACTCGGGCAGCAATTTATATTTCAGGTCTGAGAAAGGGAACAAAACCATCTCTGTGGATTTTTGTCCTTTTAACGTTGTCCCCAGGGAGGAAGTGTTATCCCGCTCTCTGACGTCAGTCTGTATCGGTAAGTAAACAAAGACATGCCGAGGGAAGAGCCCGATGTAAACAACGCTGTTGTCAATGTCAAAAAGATTTGGAGAATTGACAAGAGCGGGGGAAAGGTCAAGCAGGCTGAATGAAGGGGAAAAGGCAGAGCGGAAGTATAGCATACAGTAGTCATGGGAATGATGTTTCAGGCTATCAACGTGGTGTAGATATAGATATAGATATAGATGACTCTCTCGTTCACCCTCTGCTAAACTAATGGACAGATTTCTTTTCATGCAAAATTAAAGGCGGAAAGTGGAAAATAATTTTGCAACAACACAAAGCATCTGTGTCAGAGCTGAATCACAATTAACTAAATCAACAGCTTGGTAGAGAAATGCAGGGAATAACATTGCCTCAGGCTAGATGTAGAAGGGAGCACAATCTCCATTTGGGAGACAAATGGGGGGAGTAGGGGTGTGGACAGGGCGGGGTGGAGGGCCTCAAGTCCATTCCACTCAGTGACAGAATAGAGGGGAAGGATAGGGGTCTATCTGGGTCAGTGTGTTCTCAACATGCTGCGATCGTTCAACTCGCCGCTGACCTTTCTATCATCAGCTGGCAATTACGTTGCGGCCCAAGAGACTCCCACCACCCCTCACACCTTCTCTCCTATAGTCTCTTACAGAAGCTAAAAATAATTGTTTTTTCCTTATCATATACCATTTCAAATCTCTTTAGAAATACGGTCTGGACAACAGTTATTGAGAAGGGAAATCGTCGGCTGACATGATAAGACTGACTGTCCTCTAACAAACTAGACGGTGGAGAGGTTGCACATGCACCAAGCAGAAGCCGGGTTATCTGTGCAGGGCTGATAAGTGATATCCACTGCACTGGAGCCTGCTGCACCACCTAAACGCTCTCTGACTGAAGCTGCAACAGATCCTCTCACTCACACTTTCTAACCTCTGCTCACTTTAATTGGACCAGAGGAAAAGTGCTTACCATTTTTACTATTTTGATCAAACAATGACTTAGACAGATCTGCTCTGAGCTGGATTCACCGACCCAGATGGATCAAATTTCAATAAAAAAAATTGATGTTTGGTTTCTGTGAACATGATTTCTCCAGCAATCTCCATAAAAAATGGTAAAACAAGTCATACTCTAACAATTAATTAATCTTCATCCCCTAAAATGATTTTGTCTTGAATACATAAACATGCAGAATTATTGCTTTTCACCTCATCCATTTTCTGTCTGTCCACGAAACCAGATGTAAATATGCCAAAGTACATTACACCAAAACAAGGCCCTCAAATCCTACTGGGTCAGCTGGGCACACTTGAGCCTTGGAGAGAGGCCCCAGGGGCTCTATGGGCCTCTATGACTGCAGGTTTGTGGTGACACAAGCCTGACTTCAGCTAACTCAGGCTCTCTCACAGTGTGCCTTTGGACGTGGTCGGGCCACAAAGTATGTGAGAATTTTGAAGAATTTTGGAGAATCTTTGAGAATTTGGGAGAATTTGGGAGAATTTTGTATTTTTCAAACACATGAAACAGCTTTTTCCTGCAATCAAGAGCTATAAACATCATGATTCATTCTGTGTAAAAAATATGTGTATTTTTCTGCATATCTTGAGCTGTCTGTATCCTCCTGACTGGTGGTTCTATTTTCTTTAAAGAAACTACATATGCGTCTCTGCATCTCTGCTAAAATCTAGGTAAAAGGTTTAAAAGGAATGTGTTGAAAGGAGAGGACCAAGGTGCAGCGTGGTGAGCGTACATTTTCTTTTATTGAATAAAAATTACGCCGAACAAAACAATAAACACTACAAAAACAAACCGTGAAGCTCAAAGGCAAAGTGCCCTAAACAAAGTCAACTTCCCACAAACAGAGGTGGAAAAAAGGGGTACCTAAGCATGGTTCTCAATCAGAAACAACGATAGACAGCTGCCTCTGATTGAGAAGCACACCCGGCCAAACACAAAGAAATACACAACATAGAACATAGAATACCCACCTCAACTCACGTCCTGACCAAACCAAAATAGAGACATAAAAAGGATCTCTAAGGTCAGGGCGTGACAATGTGAGTCTTATTCAGTACATTTAGTTATTGCTTGCTTTTCTGAAGTCTGCCAACCTTGCCAGCAGGCATGCCATCTAAGATAGTTAAACAAGCTAGCTACTCTAACTTAATTGATAGCCTGAAATGGCTTATTGGTAGCTAGTTATGAGGTACAACACCTTTAGAGAGCTGCTATGGTTCAGTATGGTAATAGTAGGGCATGGTTGTGGATGGTGCTACAATGACTAGCCTGGGTTCTCTGGTTCTATCATCACGGCTTGTTTGCTTCTTTAATGTGTAAAAATACATTTTCACTAACATATTCACATATCATCATGAGATACAGATAGGTTAGATATCAGATATACAATGATAATGATGGCCTTCATGTTGCATCGTTCATTATATCTTAAAAACGCTGTGTAGTACATTATACAACTGAAGTATTTTGTGACAGCCTCAAGTTATGCATAAACTTGACCTCAGTTACTCCTCACTCCTTGAGGGCATCACTGTCAACAGATCGTAAACATGGCAGCGTGGAAGAACAAAGTTGACTGTGATGTAAAAATAACTGAGCTTCACCCCCGACAGATCAGAAATCAGTTTACACACCCTGCGGTCAAATGTGGTCCCACAGCTGCTATTTTTTCCCCCAGATGAACACAAAACCTGACTGTGTCTCTTCACTCTCATTGGCTGTCCTGTCATGTGAGCGGAGGGGACAAAGCCCTGTTTCTGTACATTATGTTCCAGTCAGATGGAGGATCAGGTTTAACCACTGGTTCTGCACGGCTGACTTTCACACAGCCTCGTAATTCTGAGAGTGAGAGATAGAGGAAGTGTACACGTGCTATGTCTTTGCCTTATCACAAACAGTTCCAATCCTCAACAAGAAGTGACATCCTCACCGTGATCTGATATCTGACTCGGAGAGCAAGTTGTAAAGTTGTATGTTGTAAATATTGTAAAGCTGTGTTAGGCTGCCATATAGAATAATCATAAGTGGTGTCGTAGTCCCGTGGAAAGTAATGATAGCTTTGGGAGAATAACTACTATAACAAGGACAATGAACAGATAAAGCTATTTCAGATTCAGTTGAATCGGGGAGACCGGGGTTGGTTAATCCGAGGGTTGGTTGTCACAGACAGTGCGTATTACTCCCAAACTAGAGGGCACTGTGTAATAATTGTAACTCATCCATCTGGTCAAGTCATGTCAACATGACAAAACATTGAGGTGAGGGGAATTTATGTTTTACATAGGTGAAAGTATTTTTCTTTTAAACGTTTGAATTATGGGAGTATACATTAAACATTTACTCAAAATGTCATATGTTGTTCTCAAGGCATAAAATGCAGAATTTTTGAAAGGCTGTTTTTAAGACTGTGTGCTATATTGCTTCCTTTCCTGATACAAAAGGAATAAGCTACTAGCAAACATTGTGTCAACCAACCCCATGTTGTGTGACAACCAACCCCCGTGTTGGGGCTGGTTGTCAGAAGTGGACAGGGTGTGTTTGATGGCTTATAACTCAATGACTGTATATATGAATGGATAAAGCCATCGATCACGTGACACCATTCACACCTATGTGAAGATTCAATAGCATTTTGAAGCCAAATTAAGTCGGTTAAGATGGCGTCTCATGGAGACAAAACATACACAGTTTGAGCTGCTCCAAAAAGTGACAACAAAAAAAGCCCCCTCTCATTGAGTAATTCAAGTTGAAGTCCAACCTGGGTACTGCAGGCTTACATTAGCAAGTAAAGTATCCTTGTAACTTCTTCTGTGTGCGATGTTTAATTAATCGGTTCAAAGTCATACATCTGGTGTATTAAAAGCAATTACTGGTACCGTGATTGTCTTCCAAATTTATTTTTATGAACACAAAAATTGACCACAAAGATTGCCATTTTTCCATTTACTATAATTGGGGATCCTGTTTTCGGTAAACAATACCTGCAGTGGGCTTTGAACTTCCGTGGCTTCAATGAGAGGGGGCAGTCATTCTCCGTGGTGGAATAAGATATGAGGATAAAAAGGGTGCCTATTTCAACCCAAGACCTTGGTGTTTCTATTCATGTTGGAAATAACTGAGAAATACATCCAAAGGTAAAAAGTGTGACAATCAACCCTGTTCTCCCCTATAATATCTCTTCACCTATTGGACATTAAGGAAATGTGTGTACATCACACATAACAACACATACTGTATGGTCTCCATCCCCCCTCCTTTTAAGGACCTACTGGCATGTTTTGATTATATGAGAGTGCATGACATGGATATCATTGTAGGATACTCTATGACTATGTCATTGTGATGTCAGGTCATGTTCAAAGTCAGTTAGACTAACTCCAAACGTAATCATGCTTGACTGACTTTGGACCTGCTAAATGCTCTTCTGGGCAGAATAGCAAGCTTCTGTTTGGCAGACGACGAAATTGAGTACCTTTGTCCAGATGTGCAACCAAGGAATGGGTTGGTTGGTTGACATATTGTTAAAAGTGGGGAGGAAGAAAGAATATTCTTTCAAATTCTAGTGTTCAGAATGGTGGACAGATGCGGATAGAGTGAATACAGAAATACTCAAAAGAGCACACCATTTTGTGGCTGTCAAGCCAGTGTAGAGTCTCAAGAGCTCGTATGTTCCTCACACAGAATTTATGCACAAAATGTAACCCAGAGGATACATATCCCATGTTGGCCTGGTTTTAGCATGGGACGAAAAGAAAATGAGTCAAGGAAAATAGAGGGGAGGGCAGGAATTCTCCGGGTCCTGAAAGAATTTGAAAATGAACCAAAACAACTTAATCCCCAAAAGTGTCTTAAATGTAAGGATTCTGTTTCCAGTTTAGCAGACAGGCTGTTTTCCCAAACCCTGGACGCAATCATAGCTAGAATGATGAATCCAGCATTATAACAATTGGTGTTTGCTGATCTCATCAATGAGGAATGATGAATAAGGGAGAAGTCAGTCCACAGGCAGACGTGTGGGAGGAAGTTTAGATGTTCAGAAGAAAGGTGGGTGTAAAGTCGACACAAGCCAGCAGCAGAACAACATTCAACAGAATTACAGTTCAGTAAATGCGCGTACAACATTCAACTAATCTCTGTCTCTCTAGATAGTGAACACATTTGGAGAACTTGTGTGTCATTCGAGTAGAGATTCGCTGAAATAAAACATTCAACACCTCTCACATTCCAGTTTGTTTGTTCCTCTTTTAGCCCACAAAATAGGAATAATCTTCTAAGAGTCTAGTTAGTATTCACGTTGTCGTTGGTATTTTCACTCCATTACCACACCGCTGAGGGCCTCCTGTGGGAGTGAGTGATAACAACAAACGTTCCCACAGCTTTAGAGGACATTGCCTTAAGAGTCTCATTAGGTCATTAACTAATGTTTTCATAGGAATGTTCCGGTGATGTGCAAGGAATGTTTCCAAATAGAACTTACCCAGAACGTTGTTACCATGTTCTCAGAACTTAAGATGTAAATGTTCTAGACACGTTTCATGGAAACGTTGCCAGAACATTAATGTGTCCAATTGCCTGTGGGTTAGGAGAATATTCCATCAAATTCCCACCAAACATGCACATGTTCTCAGAGTACAAGATAATAATGTTCTGGACTTGTTAAAAGAGGACATTTCAAGAACATCCATGTGTCCAGTTTTCTGTGGGTTAGGAGAATATTCCATGGAAGTCCCACCAAACGTACACAGAACATGGTTCCCATATTCTCAGACTATGAGATATGAATGTTCTAGACACTTTAAATGAGAACGTTGCAAGAACATTCATGCGTAAAGTTTTCGGTAGGTTATGAAAATATTCCATCAGCCTTCCACCAAATACACAGAACTAAGAATGTCGCTGCATTGCATAACAGCAGTTTGATGGGCTCCTGACCAATTCTGCTGTTTGGTGTTTTTTTTGCAGTGATCTTAACTTTTTTGGATATTAAGTTTCCGCCCATCGTATTACTACGACCGAATAGAGCTTCTAGACATCAGAACAGCGATCACTAACCTTGATCTGGATGAAGATTTCTACTTCAACGAGTCGGAGGCGCAGGACAATCACTGGAGAACAAACTGAACGAGCTCCGTTCGAGACTATCCTATCAACGGCACCTGAAGAACTGTAATATCCTGTGTTTCACGTAGTCGTGGCTGAACAAGGACATGGATAATATAGCAGGACAGAACAGCAGCATCGGGTAAGCTCAACGGAGGAGGTGTGCATCTGTTAACAACAGCGGGTGCGGGATCTCAAATATTAAAGAAGTCTTAAGGTTCTGCTCACCTGAGTTAGAATACCTCATGATAAGCTGTAGACCATAATATTTACCAAGAGAGTTTTCATCTATATTTTTGGTAGCTGTCTATTTTCTCTCACAAACTGATGCTGGCACTAATACCACACTCAATGAGCTGTATAGGGCCGTAAACAAACAAGAAAAATGCTCATCCAGAGGCGACACACCTAGTGGCCGGTGATTTGAATGCAGGAAAATTGAAATCAGTCCTGCCTAATTTCTCCCATCATGTCACGTGTGCAACTAGAGGGAAAACAACTCTAGATCGCCTTTACTCCACACAGAAACAAATACAAAGCTCTCCCCACCCTCCATGTGGCAAATCTAACCATAACTCTATCTTCCTGATTCCTGCTTACAATAAAAACTTCAATAGGAAGTGATGAGCTCAATACGGAAGTGGTCTGAAGAAGCAGATGTAATGCTACAGGACTGTTTCGCTAGCGCAGACTGGAATATGTTTTGAGATTCATCCAATGGCATTGAGGAGTTTACCACATCAGTCATCAGCTTCATTAATAAATGTATTGACGGCCTCCCGAGTTGTGCAGTGGTCTAAGGTGCTGCATCACAGTATTCTGCTGCGTCACTACAGCCTGGGGTTTGATCCTATGCTGTGTCATTACTAGCCGTGACCGGGAGTCCGGGGGCGGGGGGCTCATCGCACTCTTGCGACTCCTTGTGGCGGGCCGGGTGCTTGCAGGCTGACTTCGGTCGTCAGTTGAACGGTGTTTCCTCCAACATATTGGTGCAGCTGGCTTCCGGGTTAAGCGAGCGGGTGTTAAAAAGCGCGGTTTGGCATGTTTCGGGGGACGCATGACTTGATCTTTGCCTCTCCAGAGCCCGTTGGCAAGTTGCAGCGATGAGACAAGATCATAATCACAAAATTGGGGAAAAGAGGGTAAAAATATATATTATAATAAATAAGTGGATAGACAACGTCGTCCCCCCATCAAAAAGGAAAAGTGTCAATACAGGACTAAGATCGAATCCTACTACACCAGCTCTGAAGCTCGTCGGATGTGGCAGGGCTTGCAAACTATCACAGATTACAAAGGGAAACCCAGCCGCAAGCAACGCACGCCTACCAGACAAACCAATTGCTTTCTATGATCACTTCAAGGCAAGCAACACTGAACCAGCTGTTCAGAACTCCCTTAGCAGGTCTTGAACCCTGGACACCAGTACTGATGACAAACACCATAACCTATAAAGCATGTGCTTATTGGGCCAGTATAGTTAGGCCCTGTCCAGAAGAAACCCAAACCCTCCTACCTAGGCACTGTAGATCTTAAGCAACTCGACAAGTGTAATAGGGTGAATGCACTTTGAAGTAAAACTGAAGTAAATCTCAGCTCTGTTAAAAGTACACTCAAGGAAAACGTATATTGATCATGGTGATGGAGGAGTATCATTAAAACAGGTTAATATGCCCTACCAATATTAGACAACTATACAGAAAGCCCTTACATTGTTTAAATAAGAAAATGAAATCAATGATGAGAGAATAGTAAAGTGAGCTGATAACTGACACAGACATGTTGGTGTAGCAGGAAGCTCTGAATGCTGTGAACCAAGAGGTTGTGAGTTCAAATCCCAAGTGAGGACAAGTTGAGTAATTATTACTATGGAAAGGCACAATGTGTGTCAAATATGTAGGTTGAAAACACTGTATGTTATTAGCACTGTGTGTGAGTATCCCTTGCCATAGGTATAAAGAGCTGTGAATGGGTCAGGGGCTTGGCACAATTATGTGGTAGAAAGTTTTTTCAGGTGACATCCTGACACAAACAAATGTTCTTGAAACGTGTCTTGAACATTAATATCTTAGATTCTGAGAACAGGGCATGTTCTGCGTATGTTTGGTAGGACATTGATGGAATATTTTCCTAACCCTCAGAAAAATGGACACATGAATGTTCTTGCGAAGTCTTATAAAACGCATGTAGTACATTAATGTTGTATATTCTGAGAATATTGTAACCACGTTATAGCTAAGTTCTGTTCACATTAAGGGAATGTTCTCCTGCCTTTACACCAAAACGTCAATAATTGTTCTCAGTGGGTTTTTATCTAACATAGATAGAATGTACCCCTAACTAATGGGAAAACTGGACTCTCAAACATTAGGGGAACATTATGTGTAACATTACAAACACTTTCTCTCTCCCTAGAATTGTTAGCTGGATGGGGCAGCTGTGAGTCATGCTTTGGGCGCTCCTGCCCACTCTCTCTGCCAGGGGCTCTGCAGTAAACGGCCAGCTTTCCACAGCCCATCCCGTATAAATTAGGCTTTTAAAAGACCCTCAGGAGCCTCACTATTTAGGTCCAAATCACATGAAACATGTGAAAACCTATCCCCCACTCTCCACGACACCTTACTGACTGGGAAAAGACCGGGCTGGGGAGCTCAGTTTACAACAGAAGACTTCAAAGGCAGTTGATCCAAAACAAAGGCTATCAGTGACATCTCTCCTCCCTGTCTACTCCCTCATCAGTCTTAGCAGGGCATATGGCAACTTCACCACCACCAGGATTCACAATGTAATGTTGTAGGAGAAGCAATGACCACGTTGTCACGTTTAAAGGATTTCCGGCCTGTTTTGACATGGTTTCTCAAGGGAGAGATACCACGTCAGATGTTGATTTCAGGCGCAGGCTGTTTTGGGGTTATTGGAACAACAACCTTCAATTGTAAAAGGCGCATGGGGTTGTTTTAAGCCGCAATTAATGTAGCAGTCAGTGATCTCTGAGCTAAAAGAAAATTGACCTTGAAAGACACAGCAACATTTTATAAGAAAGCAAAACAACAGAGAGAGGGGAAAGGAACAGAAATCTGAACTTGGTATTGATTTATACATGTAGGTGGAAAAGAACCCCCCTCGTTAAATAGACTTTTGGAGGGAAGATGTGATTTAGGAGAATCAGTTACCGACCAGAAGAGGAGGTGAGACAGAGGATGATGGCCACATCTCTGTCCTATGTTGTTAAAGCCCACGTGCACATTTACAACATTTTGTACTGATGGTAGCCCAGCGGTTAAGAGCGTTGGTCCAGTAACCGAAAGGTCACTGGTTCGAATCCCTGAGCTGACTAAATGAAAACTCTGACGATGTACCTTTGACCATGGCACTTAACCCTAATTGCTCCTTTAAGTCGCTACCCAGAGCATCTGCTAAATAACTCAAATTAAAATACATTCATAAAAGCTTATTCCAAATGAAACTAAAACTCCTACCTCTCTGTCATGGTGTGACAGTGGATCAGGTTCTTTCAATCGCATTCATCTCTCTACTCTACAGCTGTATTTTCAGCCCCTTTTCAGGTGTCCTGATTTTTCTTTTTACAAAAAAGAGTGTACTGTATGTCCTAATAACAATCAGTGAATGTCATTACACTTTTTCGTGTTTTGTAACAGATGTCTCTGTCACGACTTCCCCCGAAGTTGGCTCCCCTGCCTGTTCGGGCGGTGCTTGGCGGTCGTCGTCACCGTCCTACTAGCCGCCACCGATCCCTTTTTCGTTTGTCTGTTTGTGTTTTCTGATTATTTGCACCTGTGGTTTTTTTGTTACGTAATGAGCTTCCCTATATTTAGGAGTTTGACCCGCCCTTGTTTTGTGCGGGATTGTTTTTTGTTACGTGCGTTGTATGTTGGGTTGTTGCAAGTGTTTTTCTGCGCCCTGTATGTTCGGGCTTCATATTTTGTTAAGCAGTAAAAGGAATAGTTTTTTCCAAGCGGCTCTCTCTCTGCGTCTGATTCTTTTCACACCCTTTGACGATCGTGACAGAATCCCGCACCGAAACATATGGAATCAGCAGGAGCAGCCGCGTCTCCTCTCCCATCAATGGAGGAACGAGTCCTCCATCACACCAGTGTTCTCCACAGAATTGGGTCAGCGATGGACCAAATGATGGAGAGGATGGATCGATGGGAGAGGAGTGGCCTTCCTACCTTATCTCCAGCACCCCCTCCTCCAACACCTCCTGTTCCTGTTACCACATCCGGCTCCGGGGCTCTTCGGCTGGCGCTTCCACGGGAGTATGATGGAACGGCGGCCGGGTGTCAGGGTTTCCTTCTCCAGCTGGAGCTTTACCTGGCGACCGTTCGTCCTACTCCCTCCGGAGAGGAGAGCGTGAGCGCCCTCGTCTCCTGTTTGACTGGACGAGCTCTCGAGTGGGCCAACGCAGTGTGGAATGGCCCAGACTCAGCGAGGGATCATTACCCTGAGTTCACCCGCCGATTCCGAGCTGTTTTTGACCACCCACCAGAGGGTCGTGCGGCGGGTGAACGGCTGTTCCACCTGCGTCAGGAGACGAGGAGCGTACAGGACTTCGCCCTGGAGTTCAGGATCTTGGCCGCAGGAGCAGGGTGGAACGACAGGGCCTTAATAGACCATTTCCGATGTAGCCTTAGGGAGGACGTCCGCAGGGAGCTAGCGTGTCGGGACACCACACTCACGCTGGATGAACTCATTGACATGGCCATCCGTCTCGACAACCTGCTGACTGCCCGCGGACGTTCGGAACAGGTCCTGTCGTTTCCATCCCCTAGCCCTCCTGCTCCTATCCCTATGGAGTTAGGGGGGGCAGCGTCCAGGGGGGCCGGAGGAGGAGGTTTCTCCTGCACCAGTTGTGGTCGAGGAGGGCACACGGCCGACCGGTGCTGGAGGAACTCTTCTGGGAGTCGGGAGGGCAGGCGGAACACTACTCGATCACCCCAGGTGAGTCAGCACCAGACTTACCCAGAGCTTCCTGTCAGTCATATGTATGTGTTAACCTCTTTTCCCGGGTTTTTTCCCTCTCTACAGCATAAGGCGCTAGTCGATTCAGGCGCAGCTGGGAATTTTATAGATCGGGGGCTCGCATTAAGACTAGGGATTCCTCTTGTGTCGTTAGACCTACCTTTCCCCGTGCACTCCTTAGATAGCCGACCATTAGGGTCAGGGATGGTCAGGGAGGCCACGGTACCACTGGACATGGTAACGCAGGGCAGTCATAAGGAGCAGATTAGTCTGTTCCTTATCGACTCACCTGCGTTTCCAGTGGTGTTGGGAATTCCCTGGTTAGCCCAGCACAACCCGGTGATTTCCTGGCAACAGGGGGCTCTTAAGGGGTGGTCCGAGGAGTGTTCAGGCAGGTGTATAGGAGTTGCCGTCGGTGCGACTACGGTGGAGAGTCCAGACCAGGTTTCCACCGTGCGCATTCCCTCTGAATATGCCGATTTGGCTATCGCCTTCAGTAAAAAGAAGGCGACCCAATTACCACCCCATCGTGGAGGGGACTGCGCGATAAACCTCCGGGAGAACGCTGCACTTCCTAGGAGTCACGTGTATCCTTTATCTCAGGCGGAGACAGCGGCTATGGAAACATATGTTACTGAATCACTGGGACAGGGATACATTCGGCCCTCCGCATCACCTGTCTCCTCGAGTTTCTTTTTTGTGAAGAAGAAGGATGGCGGTTTACGCCCGTGCATTGATTATCGAGGTCTAAATTCCGTCACAGTGGGGTTTAGTTACCCACTACCTCTCATCGCTACAGCGGTGGAATCATTTCACGGGGCACGCTTCTTCACAAAATTGGACCTGAGGAGTGCGTATAATCTGGTGCGTATCCGGGGACGAGATGAGTGGAAAACCGCATTTAGTACTACACCTGGCCATTATGAGTACCGCGTCATGCCATATGAGTTGAAAAATGCTCCAGATGTCTTTCAATCCTTCGTAGATGAGATTCTCCGAGACCTGCTCGGGCAGGGAGTGGTAGTGTACATTGATGACATCTTGATCTACTCTGCCACACGCGCGGCGCATGTGTCTCTGGTGCGTAAGGTACTTGGGCGACTGCTGGAGCATGACCTGTATTGCAAGGCGGAGAAATGTGAGTTCTTCAAACAGGCCGTTTCCTTCCTGGGTTATCGTATTTCCACCTACGGGGTGGTGATGGAGGATGACCGCGTTACAGCCGTGCGTAATTGGCCGACTCCGACCACGGTGAAAGAGGTGCAGCGGTTTTTAGGGTTTGCCAATTACTACCGGAGGTTTATCCGGGGTTTTGGTCAGGTGGCTGCTCCCATTACCTCACTGCTGAGGGGAGGACCGGTGCGCTTGCGTTGGTCAGCAGAGGCGGACAGAGCTTTCAGTCGTCTGAAGGAGCTGTTCACCAATGCGCCCGTGTTGGCGCATCCGGACCCCTCTTTAGCGTTCATAGTGAAAGTGGACGCGTCCGAGGCGGGGGTCGGGGCCGTGCTGTCCCAGCGCTCGGGCGTACCACCCAAGCTCCGCCCTTGTGCTTTCTTTTCGAGGAAGCTCGGTACGGCGGAGCGAAACTATGACGTGGGGGACCGGGAGTGGTTAGCTATAGTCAAAACTCTGAAGGTGTGGAGACATTGGCTTGAGGGGGCGAAACACCCTTTTCTCATCTGGACTGACCATCGTAATCTCGAGTACATCCGGGAAGCGAGGAGACTAAATCCGCGTCAGGCTAGATGGGCCATGTTTTTCACTCGGTTTCAGTTCACCATCTCGTACCGACCAGGCTCCCAAAACACCAAAGCTGACGCACTGTCCCGTCTCTATGATACCGAGGAGCGGTCCGTTGAGCCAACTCTCATCATTCCACCTTCATGTCTCGTGGCACCGGTGGTATGGGAGGTGGGCGCGGAGATAGAGAGAGCCTCACGTTTAGAGCAGACCCCCCCAAATTATCCAGCGGGGGCTCAGTACGTGCCGAGGGGGGTCCGGGATAAGCTAATCCGTTGGGCTCATACTCTCCCCTCCTCGGGTCATCCTGGCATCGAGAGGACAGTGCGGAGTCTTAGAGGAAGATACTGGTGGCCCACGTTGGCTAAGGACGTGAGATTTTATGTCTCCTCCTGCTCGGTGTGCGCTCAGAGCAAGGCTCCTCGGCACTTGCCTAGAGGGAAGTTACAGCCCCTCCCCGTTCCACAACGGCCGTGGACACACTTATCGGTGGACTTTCTTACCGATCTTCCCCCGTCCCAGGGAAGTACTACGATTTTGGTCGTTGTGGATCTGTTCTCTAAGTCCTGCCGTCTCATCCCGTTGCCCGGTCTCCCTACGGCCCTGCAGACTGCGGAAGCCTTGTTTACCCATGTCTTCCGGCACTATGGGGTGCCTGAGGACATCGTTTCTGATCGGGGCCCCCAATTCACGTCCAGAGTTTGGAGGGCGTTTATGGAAAGACTGGGGGTCTCGGTCAGCTTGACCTCGGGTTTTCACCCCGAGAGTAATGAGCAGGTGGAGCGCGTAAACCAGGATGTGGGCAGGTTTCTGCAGTCATATTGCCGGGACCGGCCTGGTGGGTGTGCGAGGTATGTTCCTTGGGCTGAGCTCGCTCAGAAGTCCCTCCGCCACTCCTCAACGAACATGTCCCTGTTTGAGTGTGTGTTAGGTTACCAGCCGGTCCTGGCCCCATGGCATCAGAGTCAGACCGAGGCTCCTGTGGTAGAGGAATGGGTACAGCGCTCCAAGGACACCTGGAAAGACGTCCAGGAATCGCTAAGGTTAGCAGGACAACGGCAGAAGAGGAGCGCTGACCAGCACCGCAGTGAGGCCCCCGTGTTCTCACCGGGGGACAGGGTCTGGCTCTCGACCCGAAACCTGCCTCTCCGCCTGCCCTGTCGGAAGCTGGGGCCGCAGTGTGTGGGGCCGTTTAAAGTCCTGAGGAGAATAAACGAGGTGTGTTATAGGTTACAAATTCCTAGGTATTACCGTATTAACCCCTCGTTTCATGTGTCTCTCCTCAGGCCGGTGGTGGCTGGTCCCCTGCAAGAAAGTGAGGTGCCTGAGGTCCCTCCACCCCCTCTGGAGATCGAGGGGTCCCCGGCGTACACAGTACGTGCCATTCTGGACTCGAGACGCCGGGTGAGGGGCCTACAGTACCTCGTGGACTGGGAGGGGTACGGTCCGGAGGAGAGATGCTGGGTTCCGGTGGGGGACATTTTAGATCCTTCTCTTCTGAGAGATTTCCACCGCCTCCACCCGGATCGCCCGGCACCTCGCCCTCCGGGTCGTCCTCGAGGACGGTGGCGGCGCGCTGCGGGAGCCGCGCGTCAGGAGGGGGGTAATGTCACGACTTCCGCCGAAGTTGGCTCCCCTGCCTGTTCGGGCGGTGCTCGGCGGTCGTCGTCACCGTCCTACTAGCCGCCACCGATCCCTTTTTCGTTTGTCTGTTTGTGTTTTCTGATTATTTGCACCTGTGGTTTTTTTGTTACGTAATGAGCTTCCCTATATTTAGGAGTTTGACCCGCCCTTGTTTTGTGCGGGATTGTTTTTTGTTACGTGCGTTGTATGTTGGGTTGTTGCAAGTGTTTTTCTGTGCCCTGTATGTTCGGGCTTCATATTTTGTTAAGCAGTAAAAGGAATAGTTTTTTCCAAGCGGCTCTCTCTCTGCGTCTGATTCTTTTCACACCCTTTGACGATCGTCTCTTTCCGTTTATCAAATGGCTAGTGCACAATACACTGTTCAGAATAATTTTGGGCGGAAGAACAGCACATGTAACTTACTTGTTGAAGTAATTTGTTTGACAATCACGACTGGTTGTGTTCATCAGACATTAAAGGTAATACATGTTTACCGTTAAAATATAAATGCAACATGCAACAATTTCAAAGATTTTACTGAATAACAGATTAGGAAATCAGTCAATTGAAATAAATTCATTAGGCCCTAATCTAGGGATTTCACATGACTGGGCAGGGGTGCAGCCATAGCCCCACCCACTTGGGAGCCAGGCCCACCCACTGTGGAGCCAGGCCCAGCCAATCAAAATTAGTTTTTCCACACAAAAGGGCTTTATTCCATCCATAATAACTCCTCCGTTTCATCAGCTGTCCAGGTGGCTGGTCTCAGACGATCCCACAGGTGAAGAAGCCGGATGTGAAGGTCCTGCAGGGTCTGGTGTGGTTACACGTGGTCTGCGTTTGTGAGGCCGGGTGGACGTACTGCCAAATTCTCTAAAACAATGTTGGAGGCAGCTTATGGTAGGGAAATGAACATTCAATTCTCTGGCAACCGCTCTGGTGGACATCCCTGCAGTCAGCTTGCCAATTGCACACTCCCTCAAAGCTTGAGACATCTGTGGCATTGTGTTGTGTGACAAAATTGCACATTTTAGAGTGGCCTTTTATTGTCCCCAGCACAAGGTGCACCTGTGATCATGATCATGCTGTTTAATCAGCTTCTTGATATGTCACACCTGTCAGGTGAATGGATTATCTTGGCAAATGACTAATGTTCACTAACAGGGATGTAAACAAATTTGTGCACAAAATATGAGAGAAATAAGCTTTTTGTGCGTCTGGCAAATTTCTGGGATCTTTTATTTCAGCTCATGAAACATGGGACTAAGACTTTACATGTTGCATTTATATTTTTGTTCAGTAATACATGTCTTTACTATTAGGCCCATACAATTTTTTAGGGGGCGACAAAATTTCCTTTGTGGGAAGTCCAGTGAAAAAAATATAGACCCTGAATGTCACGGTATGATTCGCACTCTGCCCAAGTTCTTGTGAAAAAGGAGGTAATCTATCAGAAGAACAGAAATACTATCTTGAGGAACCCTGCTGAAGGTTAGAGCGTACTGTATTTTGACAACCTATATTTCAAGATATGGCCGATATAAGATTTATTTAAATCAAAACCAGCTTGGCAGTTCATTTAGCCCTGTGTCATTTAAACAAACCTAACAGACAACAGTCCAGTCAATTGTCTGTCTGTCTGGATGCTGACATGCTTTTATGTCTATTGACTATCACCAGCCAATCGAATCAGGTATGGGTTTGTCCGTAATCCAGGAACTGGATTGCTAGATGAATGAATAGATGATATTACTATTGCAATATAAGGTTAATTACAGCGGCGTTTCCCTTCTATTCCCTTAGTACCCTGCACACCCAACAAATGACACGGCATAGCCTATGGCATTTCCAATTAAAAATGAAAGTATAGTAGTATTTGCTATCAGCTTTGCTGTGGGGTTTATGGTTTACTTCAATTCCATGGCAAATCTTTGACTGCTTATATCACTTTCTCATGGAGATAACTGGAGCCTTCAAACACAAACATGTTTGAACCAGAGCCAGATTAAGAGTTCCTCAAAACTGTCTCTATAGAAGTCTGTATACATCACTGTTATTTTTAATTGCAGTTCCAGTTTGGTTCAACTCTGGTTCCGATCTTATCAGGGATTAGAAAGAAGGCCAGAGCAGCAAAGGCCCAGTCTCAGTGTGGGTAACCCTAGCGTTGGCCAAGACTCTGACGTTCGTCAAGCTCCCATGCGTGCTCGCCTGCGGTCCACCCCTGGGCCACCACCTCCCTCTGAGAACGACAGAGAGGTCAAAACACTGTCACCCCACACCACCCCACACCACATCCCCTCTCCCCTTCTCTCTCCCCTCCAACCACAAACTCAGCCGGAGGGCTTCTTGAGGCCTAGAAGGAGCTGGAGTGTCCAAAACACAAAGAATGGGAAAGCTCATCTCATTTTGTACAGTAGCCTAATCTTGTGTTTTTTCAATGACTTGAATGGTATAATGTTGACTTATGTCTCTGAGGTAGCAATCCCTTTGCTCAATGAGGGAATGTGGAAAAGAAATGATAGGTGGGTTATCCTTAGACGTTTGTCAAAGCTAGTGGGTTATTCAACAGTAATGCAACACTGACACAATGGTATGGCTTTATGACACACTCCATTACATGTCCAAAATACAGCATAACATCAACAACCCGCTGAAAAGAAAGTCCCACTTTCATGCAGTTGCATAACGAACCATACGCATCAGTCATGCAACACTTTATCATTATGATGTTCTCGGACCAAAACAATGGTTCAACGCTGCATACACCCTATCTCGCCCAACTAATTACGGCAAGCACAGAGACACAGAGGAAAAAGAGAGATTTAGTTGTTTATCCCAGTGCCTATCGCTGTCCAGATCACAGAAGAGGGCACAGGGAGATAGGCAATAGAGCCTGGGATCAGATAATCAGAGAAGGTTGGTTGAGAGAGAGGTAAGGTAAAGGAAAGACTGGGGTTATGTAGGGAGAGGGCAGGGTGTGCCCAGATCCAGAGGGCTTTGGAGCGCCTTACTCACAAAGGCCTCATTGTGTGGCTTATCTGGCTGCCATCAGCACCGCTGAAGGCAATATTAGAGCCTATCTGGGACCGGGGGGCTGACTGACGGAAGGACTGCTGGATGGATTGGCGGACAGATGGCCTTGGTGTCCCAGTGCACAACTTGACAACTTCTGTAGGAACGAAGGATTGCCATTCCAATGACATCTGTTTCGAATCACACTGATATGTGTTCTCATTCATGAACGTGTGCATGCGCCCTCACACATGTTTGTGTAGCGGTCCGTAGCTAAAATCACTTGGGAAACCAAGCCAGGAAAAACAGCCATATTACAAGCTATGTGTTGTGATAATTGTGTTGTTTGCTTTATAACTTGTTCATTCATATGCCTTGCAACTGTGAAATATATAAGCCTAAGGTCGAGACAATAAGAAGACACAGTGGCAGAATAAATTCAACCACACCTTTGTTTCATCATAAAACCGGAGAGCAACATCTGTCCTGTGAAGTCCACAAAGCATATTGCATGTAACAAACAGTTACATGACCTCCAGCATGGTCGATCAAGTTAATGTTTCCGTCATTTCGGACTACTAAATAACTATTGATTTAGAAGTCGCAAAGAGCTGCTTCCACTATTCCGGCACCATTTCAACTTCCGCCGAAGTCGGCTCCTCTCCTTGTTCGGGTCGGCTTTCGGCTGTCACTGGCTTTCTAGCCATCGCCGTTCCATTTTTCATATTCCCATTTGTTTTGTCTTGTTCCATACACACCTGGTTTTCATTCCCTAATCACACTGAATGTATTTAGTCTTCTGTTCCCCTCCATGTCTTTGTGTGAAATTGTTTTGATGTTATGTGGGTTATTGTTACGCGCCAGACTTTTGCTTATGTTCCGTGTTTTGGTCACGTTATATGTACTTATGTGCGTTCGTTTGGACCGGAATAAAAAGTGCGCCTGTTAACTATACTCTGCTCTCCTGCACCTGACTTTGCATCCATTACACACCCTTAACAAACTTCAACATTTCAACATCAAATCAAATCAAATTCTATTGCTGTTTTTCAGTCTCTCGGTCTCAGCTTTGATGCACCTGTACTGACCTCACCTTCTGGATGGTAGTGGAGTGAACAGGAAGTGGCTCAGGTGGTTGTTGTCCTTGATGATCTTTTTGACCTTCCTGTGACATCATGTGCTGTAGGTGTCTTGGAGGGCAGGTAGTTTACCCTGGTGATGCGTTGTGCAGACTGCACCTCCATCTGGAGAGCCTTGCGGTTGAGCGCGGTGCAGTTGCCGTACCAGGTGGTGATACAGCCCGACAGGATGCTCTAGATTGTGCATCTGTAAAAGTTTGTCAGGGTTTTGTCAGGTGACAAGCAAAATGTATAAAGCCTCCCGAGGTTGAAGAGGCCTTGTTCACCACACTGTCTGTGTGGATGGACCATTTCAGTTTGTCTGTGACGTGTACGCCAATGAACTTTAAACTGTCCACCTTCTCCACTACAGTCCCTTCGATGTGGATAGGGGGGTGCTCCCTCTGCTATTTCCTGAAGTCCACGATCATCTCCTTTGTTTTGTTGACGTTGAGTGTTGAAAATTATTTAAGACTGAGACTCTCTCCAATACAACCCAACATTGCAGAGTTATGTGCATCCTTTCAAGCACACCCTTCTCATTAACATGTGGTGAGTTATTCACCATTTTTGATGCACAAACAAGGTTTTATATGTAAAATGGCTAAATAAAGAGCAAAATTATTGATTATTATTAAAGTTGGGCCCTGGTCCTATAAGAGCTCTTTGTTACGTCCCACGAGCCGTGTTGTGACAAAAATGCTTATGTTTAATAAATGCATCGTATAGTGTGTGTGTGGCAGGCTTACACTGACCCTGGTGCTAGAGGGTGTACGCAGCTGGAGGTTGAATGTTTGAAGGGATACGGGACTATAAAAAGTTTGGGAACCACTGCTTTAGACAATTGAGACATGGGTTGTGTATGTGTGCCATTCAGAGGGCAAGACAAAAATATTTAAGTGCCTTTGAACGTGGTATGGTAGTAGATGACAGGTTTATGTCAAGAACTGCAACGCTGCTAGGTTTTCACGCACAACAGTTTTCCTATCAAAAATGGTCCACCACCCAAAGGACATCCAGCCAAATTGACACAACTGTGGAAAGCATTGGAGTCAACATGGTCCAGCATCTCTGTGGAACGCTTTCCACACCTTGTAGAGTCAGTCCATACACCAAACGAATGGAATATATTCTGAGGGCAAATGGAGGTGCTACTCAATATTAGGAAGGTGTTCTTAATGTTTGGTTTACTCAGTTTAGGCTTCAAAAATAGAAAACTACAGGCCGTCTCTAATGGGAGCAAAGGAAAAAGTGTTAAATAACTGTGTAAACTCACATAGAAAGCATGTTGCACCACAAATGACCAAACACCAGATAGTTAGCTAATACAATATGAAAAGAATTATAATAAATACATTAGAAATAGTTCAGGATTTCAGTTTCAGTTCGGGTCTCATTTGCGCCTGTTGGAAAGTTAAGCAATATAACCCTCAGTACCTGACCAGTAAGAACACAATGAATACATGTTTTACAAAGGAAATAACAGCATAGCTAAAATGCTAAGGAAAGCTAGCAAATGCTTAAAACAACACTGAAAGCTAGCAGCTGGTGCTCAAGATGACAGTGGGTATTCCATTGAGTTTGTGAACAGATTTTAATATTTTTTGACGAATTCAGACTCAATCTATATTTTTATTTACAATAACATATTTTACCACTTATAATGGAAAAACAGCAATATTTACCCATTTCTCAAATCTGCAGAGCAAAAAACGCATACCTTCTCTACAAGGAACACAAGAAAATCTAGCCTTGTGGTTGTACAGCTCTTTATTAACAAATTGTCTCATATCAGCTCTGTTACAAATTTGCATTGAACTTAAAATTAATATACCAAATGAATCATGGTAAAAAATAATACAATACTATACACACTAGAGTATGTATTCAGAAATAGTACCCATAGTGACCTGATTGACCCAGTCCACTCAGTCAAAGTGTCATACCTCTGTCTGGCATATCAAAATAAAAGCTCACATATTCATAACTAGGTCTAGCGGGAACAACACATGCACTCACTCACAAACACACACAGTTCACTGATCCCTAACTGTCCCAGGACTCCAGACTTACAATGAACATAACGAAAAGATGCTTGTGTGTGTATTCATCATAGGTCTCTGTTGATGTGTTTAGGCACATGTATATCAGACTGTTTGTTTACATATCGTCTTGACTCCTCTCGTGCAGGACAACAACTGTCTGAGCAAGGTTCAACTGGGAACAATAGCCAGACATTTACCCTGAACCAACTTTGGGCTTAGACGAATAGGTGGAGAGAGAGTGCAAGGCCTGACAAAGAAAGAGGCCAAACACATTATTAGCCGCTATCAATTGGCTTTAGGTTTACTGACAACAACAAATGGGAAACAAAACCAAAACTTTTCTCTGGCTCTCACTGAGCGTGAGAGCGGGCAGCTACATGTGCTGAGAACACTCAACGTGACTGGGAGCAACATGCCCTGGCTCTGTGGTTTTACAGGAAACAGCGCTCTGTGTCAGAACACCAGAGAAGCCCCGCCCGAGGCCCACTGCCATTGGCTCAGCTGTTGTCAGGCGCAGCTCAGGAGAGAACAAAGCCTGCACCAGCCAATCAGAGCAGAGTAAGAATTTTGCTGATTTACCAACACCTCATCTCAGGCTGAAGTAGAGCGTGTTGTTGTCACATCGTGGGCCTTTAAAACTGAAAACCACAAGAATTTAAAAGGCACAGTGGATGATGAGACACACTGTTGCTGCTTCATGGTGTGAAACGGTTCACTGCTTGACTGACATCAAATCAAATCAAATCAAATTGTATTGGTCACATACACATGGTTAGCAGATGTTAATTTGAGTGTAGCGAAATGCTTGTGCTTCTTGTTCCGACAGTGCAGTAATATCTAACAAGTAATCTAACAATTCCCCAACAACTACCTAATACAGACAACTCTAAAGCTGTGAATGAGAATATGTACATATAAGTATACAGATGAGCGATGGCCAGGCGGCATAGGCAAGATTGTCACGCCCTGAACATAGTAAGCAGTTTTTTCTCTGTGTTTGTTGGGGCGTGATGGTGACTTGGGTGGGTTATCTAGGTGAATTTGTATGTCTATGGTGGCCTGATATGGTTCCCAATCAGAGGCAGCTGTTTATCGTTGTCTCTGATTGGGGATCATATTTAGGCAGCCATTTACCTTTTCTGTTTGTGGGATCTTGTCTATGTTTAGTTGCCTGTCTGCACTATTTGTATAGCTTCACGTTTCGTTAGTTGATTTAGTTGTTTTTGTTCAGTGTTCATTAATTAAAGAGAATGTACGCATACAACGATGCACCTTGGTCTCTCTCATACAACGATCGTGACAAAGATGCAATAGATGGTATAAAATACAGTATATACATGTGATATGAGTAATGTAAGATATATAAACATTATTAAAGTGGCCTTATTTAAAGTGGCATTGTTTAAAGTGACTAGTGATCCATTTATTAGTGTCCAGTGATTGGGTCTCAGTGTAGGCAGCAGCCTCTCTGAGTTAGTGATTGCTGTTTAGCAGTCAAATGGCCTTGAGATCTAAGCTGTTTTTCAATCTCTCGGCCCCAGCTTTGATGCAACTGTACTGACCTCGCCATCAGGATGGTAGCGGGGTGAACAGGCAGTGGTCCGGGTGGTTGTTGACCTTGATGATCTTTTTGGCCTTCCTGTGACATTGGGTGCTGTAGGTGTCATGGAAGGCGGTGCAGTTGTCATACCAGGCTGTGATACAGCCCGACAGGATGCTCTCGATTTTGCATCTGTAAAGGTTTGTCAGGGTTTTGAGTGACAAGCCAAATTTCTTCAGCCACCTGAGGTTGAAGAGGCGCTGGTGCGCCTTCTTCACGACACTGTCTGTGTGGGTGAACCATTTCAATTTGTCTGTGATGTGTACACCCAGGAACATAAAACTGTCCACCTTCTCCACTGCTGTCCCTTCGATGTCGATAGGAGCGTGCTGCCTTTGCTGTTTCCTGAAGTCCACGATCATTACCTTTGTTTTGTTGACATTGAGTGAGAGGTTGTTTTCCTGACACCACACTCCGAGTGCCCTCACCTCCTCCCTGTAGGCTGTCTCGTCGTTGTTGGTGATCAAGCCCACTACTGTTGTGTCGTCTGCAAACTTGATGATTGAGTTGGAGGTGTGCATGGCCACGCAGTCATGGGTGAACAGGGAGTACAGGAGAGGGCCAAGCACAAACCCTTGTGGGGCCCCAGTGTTGAGGGTCAGCGAAGCGGAGATGTTGTTTCCTACCTTCACCACCTGGTGGCGGCCCGTCAGAAAGTCCAGGACCCAGTTGCACAGGGCGGTGTTGAGACCCAGGGCCTCCAGCTTGATGATGAGCTCGGAGGGTACTATTGTGTTGAATGCTGAGCTGTAGTCAATGAACAGCATTCTGACATACAGTTGAAGTCGGAAGTTTACATACACTTAGGTTGGAGTCATTAAAACTCATTTTTCAACCACTCCACAAATTTCTTGTTAACAAACTATAGTTTTGGCAAGTCAGTTAGGACATCTACTTTGTGCGTGACACAAGTACTTTTTCCAACAATTGTTTACAGACAGATAATTCACTGTATCACAATTCCAGTGGGTCAGAAGTTTACATACACTAAGTTACATTACTGTGCCTTTAAACAGCTTGGAAAATTCCAGAAAATGATGTCATGGCTTTAGAATCTTCTGATAGGCTAATTGACATCATTTGAATCAATTGGAGGTGTATCTGTGGATGTATTTCAAGGCCTACCTTCAAACTCAGTGCCTCTTTGCTTGACATCATGAGAAAATCTAAATAAATCATTCAAGACCTCAGATATACTTTTTTAGACCTCCACAAGTCTGGTTCATCCTTGGGAGCAATTTCTAAACACCTGAAGGCAACACGTTCATCTGTACAAACAATAGTAAGCAAGTATAAACACCATGGGACCACGCAGCCGTCATACCGCTCAGGAAGGAGAGCGTTCTGTCTCCTAGAGATGAACGTACTTTGGTGTGAAATGTGCAAATCAATCCCAGAACAACAGCAAAGGACCTTGTGAAGATGCTGGAGGAAACAGGTACAATTGTATCTATATCCACAGTAAAACAAGTCCTATATTGACATAACCTGAAAGGCCGCTCAGCAAGGAAGAAGCCACTTCCCCAAAACTGCCATAAAAAAGCCAGACTACGGTTTGCAACTGCACATGGGAACAAAGATTGTACTTTTTAGAGAAATGTCCTCTGGTCTGAGGAAACAAAAATATAACTGTTTGGCCATAATGACCATCGTTATGTTTGGATGAAAAAGAGGGATGCTTGCAAGCCGAAGATCACCATCCCAACCGTGAAGCATGGGGATGGCAGTGTAACAGTATAACTTTAGTCCGTTCCCTCGCCCCGGGCGCAAACCAGGGACCCTCTGCACACATCAACAACAGTCACCCACGATGCATCGTTACCCATCGCTCCACAAAAGCTGCGGCCCTTGCAGAGCAAGGGGAACCACTACTTCAAGGTCTCAGAGCAAGAGACGTCACCGATTGAAAGGCTATTAGCGCGCACCACCGCTAACTAGCTAGCCATTTCACATCCGTTACACTCACCCGCCTTTCGACCTCCTCCTTTTCCGCAGCAACCAGTGATCCGGGTCACGGCATCAAAGTAACAGTATAACTTTACGTCCGTCCCCTCGCCCATACCCGGGCTCGAACCAGGGACCCTCTGCACACATCAACAACAGTCACCCACGAAGCATCGTTACCCATCGCTCCACAAAAGCCACGGCCCTTGCAGAGTAAGGGGAACCACTACTTCAAGGTCTCAGAGCAAGTGACGTCACCGATTGAAAGGCTATTAGCGCGCACCACCGCTAACTAGATAGCCATTTCACATCCGTTACAGCATCATGTTGTGTCGGTGCTTTGCTGCAGGTGGGACTGGTGCACTTCACAAAATAGATGGCATCATGAGGAGGAAAATTATGTGGATATATTGAAGCAACATCTCAAGACATCAGTTAGGAAGTTAAAGCTTGGTCGCAAATGGGTCTTCCAAATGGACAATGACCCAAAGCATACTTCCAAAGTTGTGGCAAAATGGCTTAAGGACAACAAAGTAATGGTATTGGAGTGGCCATCACAAAGCCCTGACCTCAGTCCTATAGAAAATTTGTGTGGCAGAACAGAAAAAGCGTGTGCGAGAAAGGAGGCCTACAAACCTCACTCAGTTACAGCAGCTCTGTCAGGAGGAATAGGCCAAAATTCACCCAACTTATTGTGGGAAGCTTGTGGAAGGCTACTCGGAATGTTTGACCCAAGTTAAACAATTTAAAGGCAATGCTACCAAATACTAACTGAGTGTATGTAAACTTCTGACCCACTGGGATTGTGATGAAAGAAATAAAAGCTTAAATAAATCATTCTCTCTACTACTATTCTGACATTTCACATTCTTAAAATAAAGTGGTGATCCTAACTGACCTAAGACAGGGATTTTTCTACGAGGATTAAATGTCAGGAATTGTGAAAAACTGAGTTTAAATGTATTTGGCTGTAAGGTGTATGTAAACTTCCGACTTCAACTGTAGGTATTATTTTTGTCCAGAAGGGATAGGGCAGTATGCAGTGTGATGGCAATTGCATCATCTGTGGACCTGTTGGAGCGGTATGCAAACTGAAGTAGGTTTAGGTTGGCCGGTAAGGTGGAGGTGATATGATCCTTGACTAGCCTCTCAAAGCACTTCATGATGACAGAAGTGAGTGCTACGTGGCGGTAGTCACTTAGGTCTGTTATCTTTGCCTTCTTGGGTACAGGAAAATTGGTGGCCATCTTGAAGCATGTGGAAACAGTAGACTGGGATAGGGAGCGATTGAATATGTCCGTAAACACACCAGCCAGCTCGTCTGCAAATTCCCTGAGGTAGCGGCTAGGGATGCCGCCTGGACCAGCAGCCTTGCGAGGGTTAACAAGTTTTAACGTTTTACTCACGTCAGCCACCGGAGAAGGGAGGGGGGTGCAGTCTTTGTTAGCGAGCCATGACGGTGGCACTGTATTATCCTCAAAGCGGGCAAAGAAGGTGTTTATATCTGACCTAGTTTGGGGCCTTTCAGAAATAGACAACAAAAAGGCATTTACAGTATTTCCCAGGAGACCTATATTCTACTATCCATGAACTTTGCTAGCCTTATCTCTTTAAGTGGACATTTTAAGTATTTTATTACTTTGATGACTGGAAATGACTGTTTAAGTGGACCTCACTTTTCCTTACATCTCACTTCACACAGCTGCCATTCACAAAAATGCACCAAAAGGTTTTGGGGGAGGCAAACAGGGGAGTGGTTCAGAAACAATCAGTGATGATTAATTGATATAGATCCATGTCCATTTGCAATAATGCATCTCATCCCTGATTGATTGTTCCTTCAATTTGAATGTACTGAAATAACTCTCTGTTTCTGAAGACGTCAAAGGTGTTTATTGAGAATATTGTAAATGTTCAACTAATTAGACTATGAGGACACTGAACATTGAAAATGTTCATCTTATTAGATGGGTGTTTACGAGGACACTGGCGACTGAACAACATGGCTTAGAAGTGAGTGTTGGGGATGGGAAGCTTCGGGTAAGGAACATCATAACATCACTCCACTCAGACTGCAAACTGAATACCACCACTCCTCAATCCATGCCACAGACTACTAACAAAGTCTTCAAATAGTGGAGCGAACACCAGCACACATCTGATAAACCCAGTGCCGTTTGCTGATAATTAAACCACATTACACATTAAAAGTGAAGCTAAATTCATTCCACAGATGAGAAGTGAAAACCTGAAAATGAATGACAGAATCCAAGTTGTGAAAAAAAGTATATTTACATTGGAGCTAGGTTTACTGTTGCTTTAAAATAACAGACGTTTTCACATTCCTCCATAACTCCCATCATATACTACCATATATTTGTGTGCTCTGTTGTGAATATTATATACTATGTAGGTGATATTTTGATAGTTGTAGATGAAAAATCACCATTTGGCATATTGGTTATATTGGTGGTTGGGGTGGGATTAAAGCAGATCCGTGTTAGATCCGAGTTATCCAATCTCTACGAATGTCGGGCAAAATGCCTTGAAAAGCAGCAGTGTTGGCTGTCTAGCACACTGCGCTATGAATTGAATCCTGGCCTAGAGGTATTCAGGTCAATGGTAAATGGCAAACTCTTGACATTATGATTAACTTTATGGCCCACTGGAGGAATACTCAGTCACTGGGTGAAAGTTCAGTGTTCGCCAGAGTCCAAGGGAAATTAATAGGGTGGAGTTCCTGGAGTTAAGGCCATTTTCCCTGTCACTTAGCCTGCTTGTTCACCCTCAGCAACAGTTATGAGAAACTTAACAATTGTCCACACTGGCAATCAGTTAGGAAAGGGAGGACTGACAACTTCCTCTTGACCCCAACCCCAACATATGTGCGTGAGCACGCACGCACACACACGCACGCACACACGCACACGCACACACACACACACACACACACACACACACACACACACACACACACACACACACACACACACACACACACACACACACGCGCGCGCGCGCACACACGCACACACACACACACACACACACACTGTGAGAAGGGAAAAGTGTTTTCCTGTGTCCTTTAGCATTGGACTCATGTGACAGTTGAACTATGATTAAAAAAAGTAGACCTTTCCCACCTCTGCCTTTCAGTTACAGGATGGATGGGGAAAAAAACAATTCTGCAATGTTGCATAAATAGAACAGCTGCAACGTTATCTGAAGAGTTAAATGAAGTAGTTGATAATTGCTCACCCTAATTAGACAATGTACAAAAACCATAATATCAATCCACATAATGTAAATGATGAGACTGCTCTTATGGATTTAAAGAGCTGTTTGTATTCCTATAGGAGAGAAGACCAACTTCCAAGGAAACAAATAGTTGCTCGATATAGGCACTGCTCTTACATATTGATTGATTTAAGCACTCCTTTTGATATTTGTACATTTTTGGAACACACTCCAAAAAGAAAAGGTTCCTGGAGTATCCTATAGAGGTTCTTCAAATTGAAACTGTGGGGGAACCCCTATAAGTTCTTTGAAGAACCCCTTTTAATGGATCCTCAAATGACCTTTTGAAGAACCTTTTGGGTTCATTTTTTTATCTACCCCCCTCCAATATTATTATTATTCATAATATGCATAACAGTAACAACAATAACACAATATTTTAGTTGTCAGTTTTTTTAATTATTTAAATGGCAAAGCAGAATTTAAAAAACTAAATATGATGGCAACTCCCAGCAGAGCCCCAAGTCCAGTGGGTTTATCCTCTGGTGTGTTGCTGTTAATGTGTTGATGTTCTCCGTATCCACAACCAGAATGATTTTGCAGTGCATGGTGATCAAACAGGTTTCCTATTATATTCATCAGAGGTGTACGGGGTGAAGTCTGTGAATTCAACATGTTCTCATAGCATACAGTACATATTCTTACCTCTTTGTTGGTTGATATCCACGGAATTGTGTCCATTTTCTGTTTTAGAAAGATTTGCACAAATATGAAAAGATAGATGGTATCCTCATAAAACAATATCAATTTAGATCATACAAGGGACAAACCTTACCTTAAATTGAGGAGATCTTTACATTTTTCAGTTAAGTGCCGGATCCTTGCTGTCCCTGAAATTCAAAATATTTTAGTTGGGCAGTTAGGTTCCTACAAGAACCCCCACCAATTAAGGAGGTTCCACAATGAACCCCACCTACTACGGGGTTCTTGGAAGAACCTTTTGGGGGCAATTTTCAGTGCCTAGAACTCTCTTAGAAGAACCCTTGTTGAACCCCTAATTTTTAGAGTGCATATATTGTTATTTGGCATGGTATGAACATTTTTTAAGCTTGTTCGTTGAGCAAATAATGAAGAACATGATTTGATTAATGTGGACTATTCAAAGTAATACTCACATGATATTTCTTGTTGTATTGTAAATGGCCTTTGCAATCTATTTCTTGAAATAGGAATTAGACATGACATTTCACAGTAAATTGCAGAAAACTCTTGCAACAGTCTTATGTCCAAAAATGGGTTTGATCATTGTAGACAAATCAAATCTCTTTGTACTACTAGGGTTGTGGCGGTCACTACATTTTGTCAGCCGGTGATTGTCAAGCAAATAACTATCGGTCTCACGGTAATTGACCTTTAATCTCCAGGCTTCCACATATAGCCTCAAGCCACTGATGCAGACCTTTGGAACATCTATATTTTAAAAAGTATAATAAATCCATGTAATATAGCCTACACCTTCACAATAAATTCATTATTTGTTTTAGACAGGTCTAAAGAAGCATGCTATGAAGAAAATGTAGTCTATTTCAGAAGAACAGAATAGCATACTCTGAGTTGTCCTTATGTTAGGTCCTGATCAGGCTAAGCAAAATGGCTGTGGGTGTTTTATTAGGATCCCCATTAGCTGTTGCAAAAGCAGCAGCTACTCTTCCTGTGGTCCACACAAAACATGAAACATAATATAGAATGACATAATACAGAACATCATTAGACAAGAACAGAACTACATACATTTTTTAAAAGGCGCGCGTAGCCTACCTATCAATGCATACACACAAACTATCTAGGTCAAATAGGGGAGAGACGTTGTGCTACAAGGTGTTGCTTTATCTGTTTTTTGAAACCAGGTTTGCTGTTTATTTGAGCAATATGAGATGGAAGGAAGTTCCATGCAATAAGGGCTCTATATAAAACTGTACATTTTCTTAAATTTGTTCTGGATTTGGGGACTGTGAAAAGACCCCTGGTGGCATGGCTGGTGGAATAAGTGTGCGTGTCAGAGCTGTGTGTAAGTTGACTATGCAAACAATTTGGGATTTTCAACACATGAATGTTTCTTATAAAAAGAAGAAGTGATGCAGTCAGTCTCTCCTCAACTCTTAGCCAAGAGAGACTGGCATGCAGAGTATTTATATTAGCCCTCTGATTACAATGAAGAGCAAAACGTGCCGCTCTGTTCTGGGCCAGCTGCAGCTTAACTAGGTCTTTCCTTGCAATAATAATCAAGATTAGACAAAACTAGAGCCTGCAAAACTTGCTTTTTGGAGTATGGTGTCAAAAAATCTGAGCATCTCTTTATTACGGCTCGACCTCTCCCCATCTTTGTAACCATTGAATCTATGTTTTGACCATGACAGTTTACAATCTAAGGTAACGCCAAGTAATTTAGTCTCCTCAACTTGTTCAACAGCCACACCATTCATTACCAGATTCAGCTAAGGTCTAGCACTTAAGGAATGATTTGTACCAAATACAATGCTCTTAGTTTTAGAGATGTTCAGGACCAGTTTATTACTGGCCACCCATTCCAAAACAGACTGTAACTCTTTGTTCAGGGTTTCAGTGACTTCGTTAGCTGTGGTTGCTGATGCGTATATGGTTGAATCATCAGCATACATGGACACACATGCTTTGTTGAATGCCAGTGGCAGGTCATTGGTAAAAATAGAAAAGAGTAGAGGGCATAGAAAGCTGCCCTGCGGTACACCATACTTTTCATGTTTGACATTAGAGACGCTTCCATTAAAGAAAACGCTTTGAGTTCTATTAGATAGATAGCTCTGAATCCACGATATGGAAGAGGTTGAAAAGCCATAGCACTTAAGTGTTTTCAACAACAGGTTATGGTCAATAACATCAAAGGCTGCACTGAAATCTAACAGTATAGCTCCCACAATCTTCGTAATATACATTTCTTTCAACCAATCATCAGTCATTTGTGTCAGTGCAGTACATGTTGAGTGCCCTTCTCCATAAGCATTCTAAAAGTCCTGAGGACAAAGACTTTCCTCTAGGCTCAGATTAAATATATGACAGATAGGAGTGGCTTTAGAGTCAGCTACCATCCTCAGTAGCTCTCCATCTAAGTTGTCAATGCCAGGAGTGTCAATGCAAGTTGGCAATGCAAGTTGTCAATGCCACCTCTCCCACACTAACTTTACAAAACTTGCACTGCTTTTCTTTCATTATTTGTTTTTTATGCATTGCTCACTGTTTGTCATAGGCATTTCCTGCCTAAGTTTGCGCACTTTGCCAATGAAAATAATTGGCAACATCAAATGGTTTTGTGATTAATAACCCATATGATTCGATGAAAGATGGAGTTGAATTTGTTTTTCTGCCCATAATTTCCTTTAAAGTACTCCAAGGTTTTTTTCCACTTTATATCATTGATCTTGCTTTCATAATAAAGTTTATTCTTCCTTTTGTTGAGTTTAGTCACATAATTTCTCAATTTGCAGTAAGTAAGCCAGTCAGATGTACAGCCAGACTTATTAGCCACTCCGTTTGCCCCATCTCTTTCAAATATATACTATTTCAATTCCTCATCCATCCATGGAGCCTTAACAGTTCTAACAGTCAGTTTCTTAACAGGTGCATGTTTATCAATAATTGAAAGAAGCAATTTCATAAATTCATCAAGTGCAGCGTCTGGATGCTCCTCATTAATCACATTAGACCAGCAAATATTTTTAACATCATCCACATAAGAGTCACAGCAAAATATTTTGTATGATCTCTTATACACTATTTTAGGCCCAGCTGGATATAGCCACTATATTGTGATCGCTGCATCCAATGAGTACGGATACAGCTTTAGAACAAAGATTTACAGCATTAGTAAAAATGTGATCGATACATGTGGATGATCTTGTTCCTGTAGTGTTTGTAAACACCCTGGTAGGTTGATTAATAACCTGAACCAGTTTACAGGCACTGGTTACAGTAAAAAGCTTCCTCTTGAGCAGACAGCTTGATGAAACCAGTCAATATTCAGGTCCCCAAGAAAGTAGACCTCTCTGTTAACATCACATACACTATCAAGCATTTCACACATATTATTTAGATACTGACTGTTAGTACTTGGTGGCCTACAGCAATACCCCAAAAGAAAAGGCTTTAGATGTACCAAGTGAACCTGCAACCACAACACTTCAATAACACTTGACATAAGATCTTCTCTAAGCATTACAGGGATATGGCTCTGAATATATACAACAACTCCTCCCCCATAAGCATTTCTGTCTCTTCTATAGATGTTATATCCTTGTATTGCTACTGATGTATCATCAAACTAATTATCTAAGTGAGTCTCAGAAATGGCTAATATATGAATGTTATCTGATATTAGCAAGTTAATGAAGGCTACATATATTTATATGGGCTATTTTCAGCCCTTTCCTGGATAGCATATCAGAGATAGACATAATATTGGAAAGAGCAGTTCTAAGCAAGAGAAAAAAATATACATTCAGCAGTCCATTAATCAATTGGTGTGTGTGTGTGTGTGCTGTGGGGTTGAGGCTACACACCCATAGCCTTGGCTCTCTCATCCCTTCCAGGCTTCTGGGAGGGAGGGTGGATAATGAGCCTGTCGTAGCGGATGTACGCAATGTCCCCACGCACTCTGGCAGCTTTCATGGCTGGGATCAGTTCTTTCCTCTTCTGAAGCATAGCTTCAGGATAGTCCTCGTTGAGGAAGATATAAACGCTTCTGTCGAGTTATTGGTTCTTTCCAGAACAGCTACCTTGTCCTTGAACCTCAGGAACTTGACCACTATCGGCCTGGGCCTATCACCTGGACCAGTGGTGGGTTTTACAGTCCTGTGGGCTGTAATCTTCCTGTGGTCCATCTTCAATTTCTCAAAGATAATTTCCCTCGCTTTGTCCTCAGACTCCATCCAGGTCTCATGTTGAGATTCTACAATTCCGTTCACAACCATGTTGTTTCGCCTTGATTGTCCCTCAAGATTTATCTGTCATTGTTATCATGGATTCACACACAGAACTGATGTCCTCTCTCAATGACTTACAGATTGCTGTCATCAACTCATCGAGCTGACCCTGGGAGAACTGCAAATTGTTCTTCAGGTCCTGGACCTCTCGGGTCAGGTCGTCCATTCTTTTATTGGTAGAATCCACAAGTATTTGGACAAAACACTTAAACTATTTTCTTGTTGTTGTAACAACTGCTTATAAGTCTATTTTTGTTTGTTTAAAATATCCTTCACCTGTGATAGAGACACCACTGGCACTGTCCTCAATGGCACTCCCGCCGGCTTTGGTCTTTGTCATGGTAGCAACGTAGGTTACGCTGTTACTCCTCACAGTTCCAGACAGGGCAGGTCACGGGGAAAATTGGAAACAACAAATAGCAGGGATCTAGACAGCCACAAACCCTGGCCAATCCGTGGTCCCAGCCACAATGGCTAACTGCGTCGCGGGCTGTGTTCAAGAACCCTCGCTAGCTTGATGTCCAGCTAGCTAGCAGCTAGGCTAGCTGTGACGCCAAATAGCTCCTCAGACCCGTCCTTTGTCGGCAGCATTACTGGAAAGATACAAGTAGTCCCAGCAACTGATGCCAACTGCGTCGCGGGATCCAACATAAGAAGCTAGGTAGCTACCAAGAACTTTCTAATATACTTTTAAACAACACTAGTTAATTTAGCAGATTTGCTTAGAATTCCGTGGCATTATTATTTTATAGTTATTTTATAGTAGAAGAATACAATTGAACAAAGCTGAATAAAATATACATATTTTCTGAGGGAGTGAAAACATGCGGATCATTCTGTGTTGAGCAGTTTAGTACTCTTATATGCTTAATTTAGAGTTATTAATGTAACTTTAGTTGTTCTACAAATGTTGGGCTATATGTTTGGATTTTTAATACACTGTAAGGCTGCATGATGTGACTCCAATGATGATTTGAAAAAAGACGCTAGAAAGGCATGAGCTCTGCTTTGTTTTTTGGTGCAGGCTGTACACACTTCATTAGTCTCTCATTCACAATTTGACAAGCACTTAATAATGCCTGGATTTTCACGCCGGCATCCCCTTTGTGGCCGTAATGCACCCTAAAAAAATCCATGCTTTTTGTGGCCAGTGGCCCTGAGTGCTGCGTTGTGTCTTTCTCCCTGAATGCTGTGCACTCCTAAGCAACTCTCACTCACATGGCTCTCCATCACCTTATCTGGGTCTTTCTCACAGGCTACAAGTGAAGACGGACATATTAAGGGGAAAAACTTATCCAATTCTGAGGTGCATATTGAAGATATTGGAGGAACTGTCTACATTTACTTTCGTCAGCCAACAAGTTGAATAGGCCTAAAGAAACAGCAAAAGCACTAGCCTATGTCAGTCTACTATCCCCTATAGCACAAAAGTCAACATATTCTATTCTGTGCGAGAAATAAATATTCCATACATAGTCTGGGACAGCTGTGGGATGCAATCCCAAATTAATACAACCACTGGCATCAATAAAACTTTTTTACGCAACAGATCAGAACATTTAGCTTAAATTGTTGATAAACTATTGGGCCATTTCTTCACATTATAAGCGTAGCAATGTGCACATGGCAGTAGGCCATAAGCGCCAATGTTCCATTAGCTGGAGAACACCATTATCAAAAGTGACCGCAAATGCGATTATGCATGTAATGCTTTTATTACAAAGGTGCATTTTTATAGGGGGAATTATCTTCCCCAAACTTGAAACTCAGGCAATGCTTATGTATGCTAGTTAGGCTCTAAACCCATTGGAAAGCGGATTAATGAGCTTAATTTTAAGAAGTTATTTGGCCACTTAAGTTGTGATACAAACCTTATCAAAACATATAGGCCTATGGGCTAGGCTACATGAGGTGCGCGACTACGATAAAAAAAAAGGCTCTTTCTTATCCTGGGCATCATTCACGAGTGGTAATATACAATTCACAAGTTATAGACTAATATTGTCACCCATCAGACTATTCATGATTTATCTTGTCTTTACATACAGTGCCTTCGGAAAGTATTCGGAAAGTATTCAGACCAAATTTTTTCCTCACAGTACCCCATAATGACAAAGCAAAAACAGGTTTTTAGAAATATCACAAAAATAGAAGTATTACATTTACATGAATAAGTATTCAGACCCTTTACTCAGTACTTTGTTGCAGCACCTTTGGCACCAATTACAGCATTGAGACTTCTTACTTATGACGCCACAAGCTTGGCACACATGTATTTGGGGAGTTTCTCCCATTCTTCTCTGCAGATCCTCTCAGGCTCTGTCAGGTTGGATGGGGAGCTTCCCTGCACAGCTATTTTCAGGTCTCTCCAGAGTTTTGATCGCATTCGTTCATCTTTACCTCGATCCTGACTAGTCTCCCAGTCCCTGCCACTGAAAAACATCCCCACAGCATTATGCTGCCACCACCATGTTTCACCGTAGGGATGGTGCCAGACATGGCACTTGGCATTCAGGCCAAAGAGTTCAATCTTGGTTTCATCAGACCAGAGAATCTTGTTTCTCATGGTCTGAGAGTCTTTAGGTGCCTTTTGGCAAACTCTAAGCGAGCTGTCATGTACCTTTTACTGAGGAGTGGCTTCTGTCTGGCCACTCTACCATAAATGCCTGATTGGTGTAGTGCTGCAGAGATGGTTGTCCTTCTGGAAGTTTATCCCATCTCAACAGAGGAGCACTAGAGCTCTGCCAGAGTGACCAAGGCCGTTCTCCTCTGATTGCTCAGTTTGGCCGGGCGGCCAGCTCTAGGAAGAGTCTTCGTGGGTTACAAACTTCTTCCATTTAAGAATGATGGAGACCACTGTGTTCTTGGGGACCTTCAATGCTGCAGGCATTTTTTGGTACCCTTCCCCAGATATGTGCTTCGACACAATCCTGTCTTGGAGCTCTACGGACAATTCCTTCGACCTAAAGGCTTGATTTTAATCTGACATGTATTGTCAACTGTGGGACCTTATCAAAGTCACAACTGTCTTGGTGTGTTTGGACCATATTAGTTTGTTGGTGATGTGGACAGCCCCATCGATGAGAATAGGGATGTGCTCGGTCCTCCTTTTCCTGTAGTCCACAATCAACTAATTTGTCTTGATCACATTGAGGGAGATGTTGTCCTTGAACCACACGGTCAGCACTCTGACCTCCTCCCTATAGGCTGTCTCATCATTGTCGGTGATCAGGCCTACCACTAAACTTAATGATGGTGCTGGAGTCGTGCCTGGCCATGCAGTCATGAGTGAACAGGGAGTACAGGAGGGGACTGAGCATGCACCCCTGAGGGGCCCCCGTGTTGAGGATTAGCGTGGCGGATGTGTTGTTACCTACCCTTACCACCTGGGGGCTGCCCATCAGGAAGTCCAGGGTCCAGTTGCAGAGGGAGGTGTTTAGTCCCAGGGTCCTTAGCTTAGTGATGAGCTTTTAGGGCACTATGATGTTGAATGCTGAGCTGTAGTCAATGAATAGCAGTCTCACATAGTTGTTCCTTTTGTCCAGGTTTGAAATTATATATGCATCTGGACAAACCTCTTTATACAGTGCGTGATTATTTTCAGTTAGTCTGCAAAAATATGAACATGCCTGTACGTTTGTGAGCAGTACTATACGTGTGGGTACATGGATGTTTTTTGATACGTTCTCTGTATTGCCCTGATATCCCAGCACAATGAAAACTTGTACTTTGGCCATGCTTGTACTTTGGCCATGGGTACTTTGGCCATGCTAGTCATTAATTGAAGTAACAATGGAAAGACATAAAAGTATGAGCCATCAAAGGTTGTTGAGTATGGAGTAATATCTTGCCCCTAGAAGTGAATGAGTCATAAGTGGCTACAGTGTGATGGATCTTTGTTATTTATCTATACAATTAAATGAAATTACGGATTGCTTCTTATCTGCTCGTCGTTCCCTTATGCCATAGTTTGTATAAGGGCACAGGGCGAGACCCAGATGCAGACACGGGGGCAGATGGTTTGAGTCTCTGATATTTATTATAATCCAAGGGGCAAGCAAGAGAATGGTCATGGACAGGCAAAAGTTTATAACAAGGTCAGAGTCCAGGAGGTACAGAGTGACAGGCAGGCAGGCAGGCTCGAGCTCAGGGCAAGCAGTATAGTCAGGCAGGCGGGTTCAGAGTCAAGGCAGGCAAGGGTCAAAACTGTGAGGACTAGCAAAAACAGAGAAAAGGAGGGGAAGAAGAAAAAAGAAAAAATCAGGGGCACGGAATAAAAAAAAAACAGGGGCACGGAATAACACGCTAGTTGACTTGACAAAACAAGCCGAACTGGCAATAGATAAGCAGGGAACACAGGAATAAGTACTCAGGGACTAATGAGGAAAACAGGTGACACCTGGACGTGGGTGGAAACAATCACAAAGACAGGTGAAACAGATCAGGGTGTGACAAGTTTGTACGTCTCAATTGTCAGTAAAAAACACATTTGTTTAAGCAAGTCAGCCATATCAGCTTTGTTTTTAAAAAAGGCAGTAAATGAGGCTGAATGAACTGTTTCGCTGCCAGACAAGGCTTCGCTGATAGCCAGGTGTAGCGGTGGTAAGGATTCACTCCATGGTGCTGAAAAGAAAGCTCTGCTGTTAGGACAGCTTTATGTAGACCCTAACAGTTTGTGGGCACATAGTAATATATAGTAATAGAACTTAGAGAGATATAACACCACACCCCACATAAAAACAAAACATAGTCTAAATACGCCTTAAAACCTTGGTTCATAGTCAAATTAAACCAATTTGAATGCCAAGAGGCTTTTGATGTTTTGCTGAAGAAATTTGAAATTAATATCAGTGTGTTTACATAAATGGCCTAAAGTAGCCTCCACTGATATAACTGTTTGAGTGTGCAGGTCTAACATCTGTTGGATTCCTGAGATGCTTCCCTGGGGAAAGCTACACCTCCCAATGCCCAGAGATGGTGGAATCGCTTATTCAGAGGCCGGGCATTAAACAAGGCTCCTGTTGCACAGGAGAGCAGTCACAGCCAGCCAGGGGGATCAGATTATATCTGGTTCCAGTCCGACACAATAGTGAGAGAACAATTAAGCTGTTCATGTCATTAGTATGTTTATTCACTGACACAAAACTGTATATTATAGTAGCTCTGATCGTTCAATATATTTGCTTGAATGGATATTCTCTACTGATCATTCTTCAGGCCTATATTTGCTTGGGTGGAAGCCAGCTTGCATGACCCTACAGATATTTATGTGAATTTGCTTAATTGGATATCATTGGTTTTATTATATGTATGGTGGGCCAATGTGAACATGCAGCAATTGAGAACAAATGTCAAAGGATGTATTCAAAGCCGCAGGGCTACTTTTGAATTGCCTGTAATCTCATTATTAATCCCTTCACTTACATTTCAACGACATAACATTTCAGCATATGTTATGGTACAGTACACAATAGGATAAGAATCACGAGAATGTGTTGACGTTGTGGACTGGGTTTCATCTGGCTTGTTTTCATGGAACATGGTGTTCCTTTTCCTTGGAAGCATGTCTATTGAGCAATACATTTAAGTCAAAACGAACTTGTCTCATCAGCTTACCCGCCATTGTTTTCATTTTCCAGCGTGAGAAAACTATGTGCTAATCTTACTTTCATCCGAAGAAAATACATTCCTCTCTGCACTCCTTTCATGTGTTCGTCACATTATGTATTGAGCTTTGCAGTTCCCCTCTAGACCTGGCGTGCGGCGGAAAATAAACTTAGAGGAAAATAAACTTGAATATGCCTTTGAAATACAGTATATGGCTAAAATACATTGAAGCATTGACACATTGACATTGACTGATATATTTCATTATTGAAAGAAGCATTGCAAAATCATCTTACAATAACTGATACATTATGTAGTATGTAATATTATATAGTAGGCTAAAATGGTGCAATTTGGTACAGATGACCTGCACCTATACTCTTCAGCTGCTGTTAGAAATTAGAATTCATCATCTGACATCATCATTCTGTTTGGAGGCTGTTTGTGGACCTTTCAGTGTCATGTAGAGCTGTGAACAAAGAGAACCGTAGTCACAGAAAACAATGGAAGACAGCAAGGGCAATCAACAACAAACCTAATATGAGCAAACGCGCTGACATCTGTTGGGGGAGAGATGACCCCCTCAAAATACGCCAAGGGAAGAGAGCAAATATTGGCATAAACAAGGGTCCTAAAGGTGGTCCTGAATGTTGTTTTGCTGTACCCCCAGAGAATATTCTAGAAGACAGTTCAAAGAGTTGTGCACAGAACACCACAGCACTGCAGCTATAATGAACTGCTTTGGACTCGCCCTCCTCTGAAGTTACATTGATATCCATGAAGCCCTTTGGGGGCACCCGGCGGAGTCAACAAAACACACACACTCCACGCACCTCATCCCTGGACATCACGCCGCCTTTGCTGAACAAAACCCGATGTCACGCCCTGACCATCGAGATCTTTTTATTCTCTATGTTTGGTTGGTCAGGGTGTGACTCGGGTGGGACACCCTAGGTTCTTTGTTTCTATGTTTTGGCTGGGTATGGTTCTCAATCAGGGACAGCTGACTATCGTTGTCTCTGATTGGGAATCATACTTATGCAGCCTTTTTTCCTATGGTATTTGTGGGTAGTTGTCTTTGTTAGTGGCATTATAGCCTAAGTAAGCTTCACGTTCGTTTCCTTGTTCTTTGTTTTGTTGGCGACATTTATAAATAAAATAAATGTATGCTCACCATGCTGCACCTTGGTCCGGTCATTTCCACGACGACAGCGATCATTACACCCGAGTGGCACCGGGGTGTCATACGGTGTGCTATCAGGGAGCTGCTTAAAACGTGTCTCTGGCACGGTTGGGCACAATTCAGAATTTTGGAATTGACTCCTATTCCACTCAGTCATAGAAAATGAGAGTTTCATTGAATCTGATACCAGATACCAAAGAATGTATCACTTTTCTCTGGAAACAATGTTCATACTCTTTTAACCTTAGTGCTTAGAATAGCCAATTATATTTCCACCAATCATTTCATTTGTTTGGCTTCTTTTTGAAGGCCTCAACTTTAGGCTTAAACTAATGCATTCTGGGAAATGTAACATTTCCGCCATATTGAAAAAAAGTTAAGTGATTAATAACTTAGAATATTCGCATACAGGTTTTGTTTTCCTTGATCATTTATTTTAAGAGTTTGTCCTGAAAAACAATTATTTCAACAATATTTTATATGCATCTTTATAACAACATGTTTGATATTTTATGTTTATATTTGTATAGACTACACCTAATATAGAATAGAAGTATCACGGCTCAGGCTAATACCCAGATGCAGACACAGGAGGCGGATAGTACGAGTCTCCGAGTTTATTATAGTACAAGGGGCAGGCAAAAGTTAAGTCAAAGCAGGCAAAGAGTCGTAATCCAAATCAGTGTCAGGAAACAGGAGACAAAGGGCAGTGGGACAGGGGTTTAATTCTAGATACATGGAAAGTGGGATGTATGCGGAGGGTGCGCGGCAACAGAAGGCGGACAGCAGAGGGGCTAAGAACCTTAGAGATGGGGAATGGGGCCAAGAAAATGGGGGGGGGGGTTTGCGAGGCTCCACCAGTAGGGCCAGATCCTGAGTGGAATGCCATACCCTCTAAGACGGTAGTGGGGAGCCGGGATCCAGTGGTGGTACGCTTGTCGTCTATACCTGGAAGTAATCTTGAGAAGAGCGACCCGGGCTCTCTTCCAGGTATGGTGGCAGCGACGGACAAACATATGGGCAGAAGGAATGCTGACCTCTTGCTCCGAGAAGAGCGGGGGCTGATATCACAGGAAACACTAAAAAGGCGAGTGACACGTAGCAGAACAGGGAAAGGTGTTGCGGGCATATTACACCCACACAAGTTGCTGGCTCCAGGTGGTGGGATTGGTGGAGACGAGGCAACGAAGAGTCATCTCCAGGTCCTGATTGGCTCGCTCCGATTGGCCGTTAGACTAGGGATAGAAACCAGAGGACAGGCTGGCCGACGACTCAATTAGGATGCAGAACGCCTGCCAAAACCGGGATGAGAACTGAGGACCGCGATCGGAGACCATGTCAACCGGAAGTCCATGGATCTGGAAGATGTGCTGCACCATGAGCTGGGCCGTCTCCTTAGCTGAGGGCAACTTAGGAATGGGGATAAAATGGGCGGCTTTTCCGTAAGGGTGGTGGTGTGGATACCCGTGACGAAGTCCAAAGATATATGGGACCAGGGGCAATGAAAAACAGGGAGTGGTTGAAGGAGGCCAGCCGGAGCTTGCCGCTGAGTCTTGTTCTGTGCACACACAGTGCTGGCGGCAACAAACGCAGAGACATCAGGAACCATGGTGGGTCGCCAAAAACGTTGTCGGACAAAAGCTGAGGTCAGGATGACATGTGAGCCACAAGGAATGTGCCCATTCCAGAACCAGTACACGGGCAGAGTTCAGGACTAACATCTGGTTGGTCTTGGGGTCCAATGGTGTAGTAGCGGGGCTGTACAGACGTGAGAGTGCATCAGGCTTCCCCTTCTTGGACCCCGGGCAGATGGAGATTGTGAAATGGAAATTAGTGAATTACAGGGCCCATCTTGCCAGCCTGGAGTTGAGCCGCTTTGCAATGCAGAGATATTCCAGGTTCTTATGGTCCATCCACACCAAGAATGAATGATCCGCCCCTTCTAACCAATGCCTCCACTCCTCCAACACCATCTTAACAGTGAGTAATTCTTGATTTCCCACATCATAGTTCCTCTCAGTAGAGGTTAAGACGATGGGAAAGGAAGGCGCAGGGAGGCAGCTTCTGGTCCTGGGCAGAATGCTGGGACAGCTCCCACTCCGACGTCTGAGGCATCGACCTCCACCATGAACTGACGGGAACGGACGGATGGATTAAGATGGGAATGTAGTGATTTGCTGCTTGAGGTCTGAGAATGCCCAGTCAGCTGCTGGAGACCATATGAATGGAACCTTGGGAGAGGTGAGTGCAGAGAGTGGGGAAGCAAGGTTCCTGTAGTCGAAACAACGGTAGAAATGAGCAAACCCCAGGAAGCGTTGCAGCTGCAGTCTGGATGTGGGTTGAGGCCAACCCACCACCGCTCTCACCTTGTCAGGGTTCATCTGAAGATCCCTGTAGCAATGACGTATCCTATGAAGTAGATGGTGGAGCTCACATTTCTCCACCTTCACGAAAAGCTGGTTCTCCAGGAGACACTGGAGGACATGGAGGACGTGCTCTTGAGCTGACCGGGAATAGATGAGGATGTCGTCCAGGTAGACAAACAAAAATCGGTTCAACATGTCACATAGCACATCATTGACCAGGGCCTGGAACACAGTCCGAACGGCATCACCAGGTATTCATAGAGCCCGTTAGCCGTGTAAAAGGCTGATTTCCACTCGTCACCTTCCCGTATCTGAACCAGATGGTAAGCGTTCCAAAGGTCCAACTTGGAGAAGATGATCGCCCCCTGGAAAAGCTCAAAAGCTGAGGATATGAGTGGTAGCGGGTAACGTTTTTTAAACATAATGTCATTAAGACCCCAGTAGTCGATACACGGACGCAGGGTCTTGTCCTTCTTCTCTGCAAAGAAGAACCCTGTGACGGCGGGGGAGGAAGATGGACGCATAATCCCTGCAGCAAGAAAGTCCTCAAAATACCCTTCCATCGCTTTGGTCTCCGGACCCGACAGGGAATAAATTCGCCCCCGAGGTGGTGCGATGCCCGGGAGAAGGTCGATAGCACAGTCGTAGGGCCGATGCTGAGGAAGAGATGTGGCGTGGGCAGAGTTGAAAACCTCCCGTAAATCCTGGTACTCTGCAAATAGATCCAAGGCTTTACCCAAGCCAGCAGACATCACGGGGCAGGCTGTGCCTACTTCAGACAATGTGCATGGCAAAACTGACTCCAACCAAGGATGGAACCCGTAGCCAAGTCGATTAGGGGATTGTGCCTCTGGAGTCATGAAACCCCCAAAACCATGGATACATAAGGAGACTCCAGGAGCAGAAGCTCCATAGACTGATGCCTGACACTCACAGATGTATAGGAACCGTATTGTGGGTGACTCTGCCAAAATGGCGCCCATCCAGCGCTCTGACGTCCATCGGGATGGAAAGGAGTTGAGTGGAGATACCCAGTTCCGACACCAGGGTACTGTCCATAAAGCTCTTGTCGGCCCCAGAGTCAATGATGGATTTGGACTCCCCACATCAGGGTAGCATAGAGGGGGTTACAATTGAAAACTCTCCGTACGGCTCACCAGTGTACTCATACTTACTGATGAGCCTGGTTTTTTAATGTGCAGGTAGATAAGAAATGTCCCATAGCTCCACAATACAGACAGCTCTTGGTGTTTAGTCTGCACTCAGCACGAGACAATCTAGTCCTAACCAGTTGCATGTGCTCCGGAGGAGACGAGTTGACAGCCCTCTCTGATTTCTGAGAGAACTCCGGTGACATCGGATTCACTCAGAAATGTAGACTCCTGGGATTTCCGGGATTCCTCAGAGGCGAGGTGGAAATCGAGGACAAGCGAGGGCAATAGAGACTCCCTGTCCCTCCTACATTCCCATAGCCGCCTATTGATCCGGATGGTCAAGGCTGTGAGGGAGTTGAGGTCCATGGGCAACTCCCGGGCTGCGAGCTCGCCTTTAATCACCTCCGATAATCCGTGATGGAACGTGTCAGACAGGGCTGACGGGTTCCAGACACTCTCAGTCGTCAACGTGTGAAAATACATTGCGTAGTCTGCCACACATGGGAGTCTTGACGTAGTTTGAGCAGCTTACAAGCAGCCTCTCTCCCGGACAACGGAGAATCGAACACTTCACGTACCTCTGCCACAAACTCCTCCAGACTGAGGAAAACGTTGGACTCTTGCTGGCACACCGCCGTAGCCCAGGCAAGTACCCTCCTATTAAATACGCTATCTACGAGTGGTCCGAGGGGAACATAAAAGGCTGCAGCTCGAAGATGAGGGAGCACTGGGAGAGAAACGCCCGGCTGGTTCCAGAATCTCCAGCGGAATGCTCCGGAGGAGTTAAGCGAGGTTCTCAGGACACTGGGGTAGACTGGGAAGAAGCGTCGCTGGTGGCGGGGTTCTGAGAGTCTGGGAGATTACTGTTGTGGCTTGCTGCCTAGTTGGGAATCCGCGGTATTGCACTATAGATAAAGGGGACAAATGGGAGTTGCCTGGTTAAATAAAAAAATGTATAAAATGATGACAAAGCAAAAACAGGAATTTATAAACAGGAATGTTTATAAAAAATTAACTGAAAGATCACATTTACGTTAGTATTCAGACCCTTTACAGTGATTACAGCCTCGAGTCTTCTTGGGTATGACGCTACAAGCTTGGCACACCTGCATTTTGGGACTTTCTCCCATTCTTCTCTGCAGATCCTCTCAAGCTCTGTCAGTTAGGATGGGGAGCGTCGTAGCACAGCTATTTTCAGGTCTCTCCAGAGATGTTCAATCGGGATCAAGTTTGGGCTCTGGCTGGGCCACACAAGGACATTCAGAGACTTGTTCCAAAGCCACTCCTGCGTTGTCTTGGCTGTGTGCTTAGGGTCGCTGTACTGATAAAAGGTGAAACTTCGCCCCAGTCTGAGGTCCTGAGCGCTCTGGATCAGGTTTTCATTAAGGATCTCTCTGTTCTTTGCTCCGTTAATCTTTCCCTCAATTCTGACTAGTCTCACAGTCCCTGCTGCTGATAAACATCTCCACAGCATGATACTCCAAGCAAGCTGTCATGTACCTTTTACTGAGTGGCTTCCGTCTGTCCACACTACCATAAAGGCCTGATTGGTGGAGTGCTGCAGAGATGGTTGTCCTTCTGAAAGGTTCTCCCATCTCCACAGAGGAACACTGAAGCTCTGTCAGAGTGACCATCGGGTTCTTGTTCACCTCCCTGACCATGGCCCTTCTCCCCCGATTGCTCAGTTTGTCCGGACAGTTCTTGGTGGTTTCAAACTTCTTCCATTTCAGAATGATGGAGGCCACTGTGTTATTGGGGACCTTCAATGTAGCAGAAATGTTTTGGTACCCTTTCCCAGATCTGTGCCTCGACACAATTCTGTCTCGAAGTTCTACGGAGCTCAATTCCTTTTACCTCAAGTCTTGGTTTTTGCTCTGACAACCGTGAGACCTTAAATACACAGGTGGGTTAACCCTCACAAGGCTGCCGGCCCAGACTGCATCCCTAGCCGCGTCCTCAGAGCATGCGCAGACCAGTGTTTTCGGACATATTCAATCTTTCCCTATCCCAGTCAACTGTCCCCACATGCTTCAAGATGGCCACCATTGTTCCTGTACCCAAAAAAGAAAAGGTAACTGAACTAAATAACTATCTCTGCACAGCACTCACTTCTGTCATCATGAAGTGCTTTGAGAAACTAGTCAAGGGTCATATCACCTCTACCTTACCTGACACCCTAGACCCACTTCAATTTGCTTACCGCCCCAATAGATCCACAGACGATGCAATTGCCATTGCACCGCACACTGCCCTATCCCATCTGGGCAAGAGGAATACCTATGTAAGAATGCTGTTCATTGACTACAGCTCAGCATTCAACACCATAGCACCTTCTAAGCTCATCATTAATCTTGAGGCCCTGGGTCTGAACCCCACCTTGTGCAACTGGGTCCTGGACTTCCTGACGGGCTGCCCCAGGTGGTGAAGGTAGGAAACAACACCTCCATCCTCAACACTGAGGCCCCACAAGGGTGCGTGCTCAGCCCCATTCTGTACTCCCTGTTCACCCACGATTGCATGGCCACACACGCCTCCAACTCAATCATCAAGTTTGCAGACGACACAACGGCAGTAGGCCTAATTACCAACAATGACGATACCTGCTACAGGGGGGAAGTGAGAGCCATGGGAGTGTGGTGCCAGGAAAATAACCTCTCACTCAATGTCAACAAAACAAAGGAGCTGATCATGGACTTCAGGAAAACAGCAGAGGGAGCACCCCCCTATCCAAATCGATGGGATCGTAGTGGAGAAGGTGGAAAGCTTCAAGTTCCTCGGCGTACAGATCAATGACAAACTGAAATGGTTCAGCCACACAGACAGTGTGGTAAACAAGGCGCAACGGCGCCTCTTCAACCTCAGGACGCTGAAGAAATTTGGCTTGGCACCTAAAACCCTCAGAAACGTTTACAGATGCACAGTTGAGAGCATCCTGTCGGTCTGTATCGCCACCTGGTACTGCAACTGCACCCCCCGCAACCGCAGGGATCTCCAGAGGGTGGTCTGCCCAACGCATCACCGGGGGCAAACTACCTGCCCTCCAGGACACCTACAGCACCCAATATCACAGGAAGGCCAAAAAGATCATCAAGGACAACAATCACCTGAGCCACTGCCTGTTCACCCCACTATCATCCAGAAGGCGAGGTAGGTACAGGTGCATCAAAGCTGCGACAGAGAAACTGAAAACAGCTTTTATCTCAAGGCCATCAGACTGTTAAATAGCCATCACTAGAACATTAGAGGCTGCTGGCCTATATACTTGAAATCATTGGCCATTTTATTAATGGAAAACTAATCACTTTAATAATATTGAAATATTTTGCATTCCTCATCTCATATTTAATGGAAAACGAATGACTTTAATAATATTTAAATATTTTGCATTCCTCATCTCATATGTATACACTGTATTCTATTCTATTCTACTGTATCTTAGTCTATGCCACACTGACATTGCTCGTCCAAATATTTATATATTCTTAATACCATTCCTTTACTTAGATTTGTGTGTATTGTTGTGAAATTGTTAGATATTTCTTGTAAGATATTACTGCACTGTTGGAGCTAGAAACACAAGCATGTCGCTCCACCCACAATAGCATCTGCTGAACATGTGTATGTGACAAATAAAATGTGATTTGATTTGATTTGTGTGCCTTTCCAAATCTTGTTGTAGAAAAATAAGATAACAAAATGTGGAAAATGTCAAGGGGTCTGAATACTTTCTGAATGCACTGTATATTAAGGACATTGAGAAAATGAAAAGCTTGATATTTTGATATTGTCAGTTCCCTATTTTGAGTCTATAGTCCAATTGAAAGTCCTTCAACAGTCTTTTCTCTTTGTTACAATACTGAATAAGTCTCCATTACTGCCTTATGTACGTCTAATGAAGACAGCTAGTCTGCTATGTACTGTGCATTCGGAAAGTATTCAGACCCCTTGACTTTTTCCACATTTTGTTACGTTACAGCCTTATTCCAAAATGTATTACGTTTTTAGTTTTTTAGCAAATGTATTCAAAAAATGGAAACTGAAATATCACATTTACACGAGTATTCAGACCCTTTACTCAGTACTTTGTTGAGGCACATTTGGCAGCCTTGAGGCTTCTTGGGTATGACCCTTCTGTCTCTGAGCTCTATGTACAATTCCTTCAACCTTGAGGCTTGGCTTTTGCTCTGACATGCACTGTCAACTGTGGGACCTTATATAGACAGGTGTGTGTTTTTCCAAATCAGGTCCAATGTATTGAATTTACCACAGGTGGACTCCAATCAAGTTGTAGAAAAATCTTGAGGATGATCAATGAAAAAGGATGCACCTCAGCTCAATTTTGAGTCTCATAGAAAAGGGTCTGAATACTTATGTAAATAAGTTTGCAAAAATGTCTAAAATAAAATATTTTATCCATTTTAGAATAAGGCTGTAACATGACAGAATGTGGAAAAAGTGAAGGGGTCTGAATAATTTCTGATTGCACTGAATGTCATCCTGTGTGTGGGTACAATTGAGAACATAATTTGCTACAAAATACAGGCTTTGCATGTCTGCTGAACTGCCCCAGTGCCCTTTAAATGTAAAAGTCATTCATTCATATTTCTTTGTGTCCAGTAGGCTACATATTGCTCTCTTGCATACAACACAAATGTTGAGATGCACACAAACACACTAAGCAGATACAGATACTCCGTATTGGAAAGGAATGTCAAGCTCTCTTGCTTGAGACAAAACATTTCGCGACCATGGACGTTTCTATCTGCACACAAATTGCCTGACATTCCCAATGAGGTACAACGACAACAACAATGGCGATGCTATGTCTTCCAATGCCACTGTCGAACTTCCAGAGACAAATGTTTTGTAACCTGGCAGTCTACAATTCTGAGATGTTGTTGTGATCGCCTGGAAGCCAGCCAACGTGGAATACGATAGGTTAAATACACAACACAGGGAAAGCAACTTCCTCCCGGCAACCTTGACAACCTGGCCTGGCGACATCTCTCATGTGTACGTGCCACTCTGCTACGTTTCCTGATTGGCCCTGTTGGCTTCCTGTCTCTCATGTAGAGCAGATAAAGACAGAGGGCAGGGAAGTAATAACACTTTGTTACTTCATTTTAACGCTACAGTGTACCAACACAATGCTACATTGGATGCCTGAAAGGTGTTTATTTGGACCAAAACCTTGACCATGAGGTTGAGTTTGTTTGTCTGTCTGTGTCTGCCGTGCATAATCAGCCATGACTTTGGGCTTGTTGGCTGGTTGTTTACAATATCCCTGGCAGTTACATGAAATCCACATGATATTTAAAGCAATACACACACACACTCACACAGAATGCTGTCAGGCTGCCACTACACTATGACTAGCCAATATAACAGTTGAGAAAATACACTCGGACAGACACTATAGAAAACCCCAGGACAGTGACGAGAAGAAAAGTCCGTCTTTACAGGAAGCCCCAACATGTTCCTTTAATGGGAAATGAAAGACTCCTGCTGTACATTCCCCTCTTCCTCTTTGTTTTGCTAAACACTCATTGCAGATCCCATTACGTGAGGATGAGCTGACATGAAGACACACAAGGCAGTCCAGTGTGCTGCCAATGTTCCGAATCCCAGGCTCCATTCCTAATTGCTCCATGAGGAATTTGTCTAACAGCATCATTCCAATGGGAGAATCCCCCTTCTCTTCTCTTGACACACTGGGCAGACAGACACCAAGTAAGAGGAGTCAATGCCCTGTTTGTTGATGATACAGTTGAAGTCGGAAGTTTACATACACCTTAGCCAAATACATTTAAACTCAGTTTTTCACAATTCTTGACATTTAATCCTAGTACAAATTCCCTGCCTTAGGTCAGTTAGGATCACCACTTCAGTTTAAGAATGTGAAATGTCAGAATAATAGTAGAGAGTATTATTTATTTCAGCTTTATTTCTTTCATCACATTCCCAGTGGTTCAGAAGTTCACATACACTCAATTAGTATTTGGTAGCATTACATATAAATTGTTTAACTTGGGTCAAACGTTTCGGGTAGCCTTCCACAAGATTCCCACAATAAGTTGGGTGAATTTTGGTCCATTCCTACTGACAGAGCTGGTGTAACTGAGTCAGGTTTGTAGGCCTCCTTGCTCGCACACACTTTTTCAGTTCTGCCCACACATTTTCTATAGGGTTGAGGTCAGGGCTTTGTGATGACTTTGTTGTCCTTAAGCCATTTTGCCACAACTTTGGAAGTATGCTTGGGGTCACTGCCCATTTGGAAGACCCATTTGCGACCAAGATTTAACTTCCTGACTGATCTCTTGAGATGTTGCTTCAATATATCCACATACTTGTCCTGCCTCATGATGCCATCTATTTTGTGAAGTTCACCAGTCCCTCCTGCAGCAAAGCACCCCTGTGCTTCACGGTTGGGATGCTGTTCTTTAGCTTGCAAGCCTCCCCCTTTTTCCTCCAAACATAATGATGGTCATTATGGCCAAACAATTCTATTTTTGTTTCATCAGACATGAGACATTTCTCCAAAAAGTACAATCTTTGTCCCCATGTGCAGTTACAAACTGTAGTCTGGCTTTTTATGGCGGTTTTGAAGCAGTGGCTTCTTCCATTGTCACGGCCGTCAAAAGGAGGAGACCAAGGTGCAGCGTTGTATGTGTACACTCTTCTTTATTTGAAGAATGAACACTGAACAAAACAACAAAATGTGAAGCTATACAAATGAGTGCGAACAGGCAACTACACATAGAAAAGAACACACAAATACTCAAGGGAAAATGGCTACCTAAATATGGTCCCCAATCAGAGACAACGATAAACAGCTGCCTCTGATTGGGAACCATATCAGGCCCCATAGACATATATATCCCTAGACCTAGAAAACCCCTAGATATATAAAAGCCCTAGACAAGACAAAACTAGCATACCCACCCTAGTCACACCCTGACCTAACCAAAATAATAAAGAAAACATAGATAACTAACGTCAGGGCGTGACATCCATGCTGAGAGGCCTTTCAGGTTATGTCGATATAGGACTCGTTTTACTGTGGATATAGATACTTTTGTACCCGTTTCATCCAGCATATTCACAAGGTCCTTTGCTGTTGTTCTGGGATTGATTGACACTTTTCGCACCAAAGTACGTTCATCTCTAGTAGACAGAACGCGTCTCCTTCCTGAGAGGTATGAAGGCTGCATGGTCCCATGGTGTTTATACTTGCGTACTATTGTTTGTACAGATGAACGTGGTACCTTCAGGCATTTGGAAATTGCTCCCAAGCATGAACCAGACTTGTGGAGGTTGGCTGAATTATTTTGATTTTCCCATGATGTCAAGCAAAGAGCCACTGAGTTTGAAGGTAGGCCTTCAAATACATCCACAGGTACACCTCCAATTGACTCAAATTATATAAATTAGCCTATCAGAAGCTTCTAAAGCTATGACATAATTTTCTGGAATTTTCCAAGCTGTTTAAAGGCACAGTCAACTTAGTGTATGTAACCTTCTGACCCACTGGAATTGTGATACAGTGAATTATAAGGGAAAGAATCTGTCTGAAACAATTGTTCGGAAAAATTACTTGTGTCATGCACAAAGTAGATGTCCTAACCAACTTGCCAAAACTATAGTTTGTTAACAAGAAATTTGTGGAGTGGTTGAAACGAGTTTTAATGACTCCAAACTAAGTGTATGTAAACTTTCGACTTCAACTGTATGTGCCATAACCGCCTATTGCAATTTGTCAAGACAACATATATCAAATGTTTTGCCTTGCGTGCCAAGCCACCAACTCACCACCGGCACCAGCCAAGGCCTGTCCCAATAGGTTTGGTGAGAGATGGAAACGTCTATTTTGGTCAGGTTTTGAAACTGACTGTTTTTTATGAATTTGTTATCCTTGATGGCCTGTCTAATTAATAACACCATCTTAGTATTCTGTTTCCTCTTTCACTGCAGATTGCAGGCCTACTAGGTCACATATGCTCTGTTTCCTGTGAAGGAGTTTATAATGCATCTACCACACAGCCACCTCACACAAGATATTGAAGGTTTGGTTACGTAAACCAGTCACAGATGGAGTTTTGATAAGACAAAAAATGACAAGAAATCAAGTCAGAAACTCTGTAACAGGCCACTGTTATCCTTTCATCCTGTTCTTGTATGTATTAAACAATTGTAAGACCAGCATCTGCCAAAGGCTGCAGGAATAGCCGGAAAAGCAAAATTATGTAACTGTACAATGTAAAAAATATACACCCACTACCACTTCACAATTATTGTTTTCATGGCCTGCTGCCTCTGAGTAAGAGAAGTGTTCTTCAGATGAACCATGCCCGCAGTGCTGCCTCAGCTGACATTAAAACTGCTGTACATGATGTTCCAAAAAAAGACAGTAGAATGTAGCAGAACAAAAAAATAATGAGGTTTCAGGTTACATGAACCTAAGTTTGGTCAAAGAAATTCAATTCCCATTATGGTTCAAATGTGTGGATGTTAAAAAAAAGTTAAACGTGACTGAATTACTTTTCACCAGAATTCCCCTGCCCAGTCATGTCTCTTAAGCATGTCAACGAGTAGCTGTTGAAAAGGAAGCTTTAATATCCTCTTCTTGAGATGGCACTCAATCATCATTTCAAGGAGAACAAGTTGTATTGAACCTCTAGTCAAATCTAACCAATGAAACTTTCTGGGAAATAGAATGAGGTAAATTAAGAAAAGAATTGACAGAAAACACAAAAAAATCTGTCAGTGTTTTTATTACAAACAAGAATTACAAAAACTTTGGCTAGTCATGTGAATCAACAATGGCATTTGTATAAAATACATTCCGTTTAAGGTGTGTGCTGCACTGAGCATGACACCAAAGCTGCGTTGCTGACCTGAAGCCACAATTCTCGCCACTATTTGGAAATGAGGTAAAAGTCCTCAGTAATTTCTTGGAATGTTCTTCAGTACACTTCAAAGTGACATCTCCAACGTAAGGCTTAATGTGACGCTGAACAAATGTTCTGCAGACATTTCTAAACTGTTCAGAAACATCAAGGCACAGGCATCTGGTGTGAGACAAACGCACAAACCACATGGCTCAGACATTTCCTCTTTAGCTGCTTCTAAAACTAATCATTTGAGCCTGAAGCAGCTTCAAAACAGACTCACACGTTTTTTCCTCTTATCATTGTTGTGAACGGTCATAATAAATCAGTACTAGTCTCTATTTGAGGAGACACTATGCATAGGTTTGTGCTAAAGAACTAGCTTTTACGCAACCCCAATTCCTCTTGAATTCATCCACATACCAAGAAATTCACTTAGTTTCTTCATCCAGTACTGTTACATTAACATTCAGAATACATTGAACAGCTCCAGAGGATACCTGCTGCATCAGAATCGCTCAGGCAATCATTTCAGTTCATTTGCAGATACTGCAGGCTTTCCCTTTTGCATCGCATTACTTGTGTACATCGGCTTAATATCTAAACCTGCTGACTCAACTCCTCTTCACCAAACCATGACTTCTCAGAAAAAAGGGCTTACTTGAAACTCATTTACTTGACTATTAGTAGAAATAGTCATGGGAACATCATGATTGAGTCATAATACATAACGCAGGTTGACATCCAGGCTATATGTTACAAGGCAAAGGGGAGTTGGGTATTACAGACGCCTCAACATTAAGCCAGCTGATAACTTCTTCATATCACATCGCATTCTTTAAGACTTAGGTATCATCTGCAACTCCAACTCACCCCCTTACAAAAATCAAGTGATTCTCCCCCAATATTTCCCCAAATTCAGTAAATAACACAAAACATTTATTGTGTGGGAATCATTGATTGGCAGGAGGGGCTCTGTTTCCTCATCCAGAGCCAAAATCACTTTGGAGGACAGGAACCATGGGACAAGTTATTACCTTTCCTTGCGCAACGTAACATGTCCATCTTTCTTTTTAAAAAAGGGCTTCCTCCACAACCAGGTCCTGTCGTCTCCATCTCCTCTTCTCAGCGGTACTCTTAGTCCCTACCAACAACAGAGGCCACATCTTGGGACTGGGTAGCCAGTTTCGGATAGTAATCCAGGAGAAGACAAATCACTTTGCGTAATTAAGTCGGGTCATCGCGTGACGCTCAAGTGGTTGGTTCAACACGTCATGCAGCGACGTCTCATGTTGAGGGGCTGAGGGTTTGGGTCGACCTGCAGGCACAAAACACAAAGGTATACGTTTCAATAAGGCACATTGGGCCATGAAGTGTAGAGAGTTCTGTTAAATCACAGAGTATTCTAAGTGGTGCTAGCTCACCTCGCAGTACACCGGAGGGGGTCGGAAGCGGAACTCCTGGACAAAGGCCCTAAGTGGGTGCTCCATGATCCCACTGAGGTCCTCCTCAGGACGGTGGGCCATAGTGTTCTGCTCAGCCTCCTCATCAGTCACCACAGAGCTGTAGTCAGGAGGAGCTGTATGGGGGAGGGAAAGAGGGGACAGATGAGTAAACCATTTTCCCTAAGGTTGGAGATTTTCAGGGGGTTTGGCTTTTAGCTTTGGGGAACATGTTATGTCTTGTTTACAATGAGACAGACACTTACGCTCAGGCTGCTCAGGGATGGCCATGCGGAGCCATTCCAGGTTGACACTGTACTGGCTGCTGACACTAGAGGTGCGGCTGCCGAAGGGATGCAGGGGGATGGTGCCCATCACCAGCGGCAGCTCTAGGCACAACTTAGAGGTCCCAGGAACATCCACACATACCTAAGTGGTGGAGTGGGGAGAAAGCTTTTAGAACTACAGTAACATGGACTCTTCAGTAGGGGTAAAACCACTAACCTCTAATTAGCTTTTCATTATCAATAAGACATATACTCAACAAGGAAAACCTAGTAAACGTGCATTAAGTGCTTTCCATTCTCTGTCTAGGGAGTGAACTCACCCTGAGCATGTATTCCACTTTGATGATGCGGCACTGCAGGATGGAGGGCCCGACGGGTGGGATCTTGATGGCGCGGCCATGCCAGGTCTCCCTACGCTGGGCCCCCACCACGTCGCCACTAAGCGTGGCCACCACCGCCTGCTTCTGCTTCATGGTACCCCGAGCGAGGAACGTCTGCGTCTGTGTGATGTAGGCCTTGGGCACCACACAGCGTGACGTGGCATTGTCAAACTCAGCAAAGACAGGAATCACCTCACCTGGAAGATGGAGAATAGAGGCTGTGACGTTACATTTGGTTTAGCTAAAAACAGTTATAACTATTTGTTAAGTTCAGGCCACTAGGGTTAAAGGATATGGTTGGTTCTTACCTGGTGTGTAACCTTTACGGTCGATCTTGGCAGTTATCGACACCTGTCCAAAGTTGTGGTACCAAACCCGTGCCATCTTGTCTTTACTGCCAGCTTGGGGGGCCAATAAGGCTGGTGTGTTGATGTCAATGGGCTCAATGACTGTGAACTCCTTCTTGATCTTCCTCACTGTAGCCCAGGGCCTATGCAGCTTCACCTTCACCCAGTAGCGGACGCTGCCATGCTTGCCTTCGAAAGATGTTACCAGTGTCCTGTTGGAGTAAAACACATCAATTGATTAGACCTTCGTTGTTCTTTAATAAGATGTGATGATATCATAGGCCCAAATCAAATGCAATCAACACAGGTGCATTACTGTATGCTAATACTGAACCGAAACCATTCATGCCAGAAAGGGATACTTACTCGTCAGGCAACTGGAAACTAAATGGAAATTCATGTCTTCCAGCAGGGAGAAGGGTGAGCTCGCCATTATCTGAATAGAAATGAATAAAACAAGCATTAATGTTTTGTGACAATTTCTGATACATTCATTGATTACTGAAAGAGTGCATTTTGCTTTCCAATGCTATGTACTACCTAAAAAAAATATTGGATAAGTCACCGAGTTCAATTTTTCATTACAATGAACTGCAGCTGAAGTTACTCTTTTCTCATCAAACAAGAGCACCATATTTATCCAACATTAAAACGTTAGACGTGATATGTAGCACCTTTCTCTATCCTACTTGCAAGGGGTGGCTCCTTCTCACTGTCCCGAGAACAGATTTTTGTCAAACCTGGTGTTCTTGAATGGGTATTTTCAGGCCCTTGATTTGTGGGTTATTTTGTTCAATTTTATATTATTTATGGCAGCACTTGACAGAGTCCCCTTTTATAGTTATTGCTTTAAGAATTAATCTAACTTGCATTGACAACACTTGAACCTTAAAAAAAAAAATGACAGAATAATTCAAAGCTAATAAATTATAACAAAATGCAACCTCATGAGATAAACCCCCCACAAAACGCAGTTGTGTACAATAAAATATTTTTCTCTTGAGTGAAATTTGCTCGAGATGGTTTGTCCGGAGAGTGTCATAACATGGAACATGATTGCTTACATTCACCGAGAAAGAGTGAATGACTAACCTGCTTGCAAAAGCACTTCTCTTCGGTTGAGATATTCCACTTCGTCGCTGTAGTTTTGAGTATAAGCAGTACTAGACCCAGCCGAACGTGACTCGGTCCAATACACTTTAGCAAAACCTTCGGCGTGCAACTTCAACGACTCCACTTTACATTCCCCTGCAAGGTCCAAAACAACTTTTCCAGACACCACGTCCCCACTGCTGAAGACTGGAGGAGAGTCGATTTCTGGAGAGTCAAAGACGATGTCAAACTTTTTCAATTTGCCGAAAATCATCTTGAGGCGTGTTAATTCCAAAGGGAATACTTTTGCTAAAATGTTCTTGCGCTCTTATTCAAGTTGTCAAAAAACGTAGAACGTTTCAGTTATCTCTCTGGCTTGTCGCTACACAAAACTGATGCAGCAGAGACGGCCACAGTTCCTTTTTGCACGATGTGAAAGGGGGCGGGATCTCCGAATATATTACATAAGGTGCCATGCATAGATTGTAGCAGGCTAATAAACATCTTCCCTGGGCGTGGTGTTCAGAGCGAACGGAGAAAACAGTGCCTGGTGATTGATGGTTACAGGTTCTTAGACAAAAACAGACTTAACTGAGCATGCCTGAAGACTGCAATTCCTCCCATTTGACAAAATAGTTTCACATTGTACTATTGTGCAAAGGTATTTATTTTCGCTTTAGCTCGTGTCCATTTTTAACATTCTGTACATGCCGTCTATGCATTAGTTCCAAGAAACAGAACATGCACAGTTTGCAAAATTGATTTTCTTAGAGAGCAAACATGATGATGATTAGAAAAGTCTCTAAAGCCCTGTATGAACTATCATGAAACAGTTTTTTTACTATTTCATATAGGCTACCACTTCAATAAAAAGCAATAATGATAAAGGGAATGCGCATAAACATGACAAGTACATTTAAGTACATCTGCTTGCAATACAAATACATCGATCATATCTTACAGAACATTTAGTTCCAGGCCCTCTAGATTGCAAAATCAGGGGTGAAATGTTGTCCCAAAAAACAAAGTTGTTTACTTATTTGTTTCCTGAAAGTATGTGAGGGTTATATACTGCCTCCTGTGGTGTGAACGACACATGCAACAGCTGGACTTTGTCATGGATTACAGACTAATACCAGTACTGTGCAAATTTATGATATCAACCGCCTCCTGGTGGCTATTTGAGAACTTAAAAAGTGTGTAATCGACTTCAGTGAGCTCTGACCTTAGACTTCCTGTAATTGCTTTGCCGATGAGATAAAAACCATGTATGCCTGCATGCCTGCACGAAGAATGATTTTGGACTTTTGGACCACGTTGTATTTTGGACCACGTTGTATCAAATAATGAATGGTCTGCAGACTCATCACACTCACAAAGTTAATAACATGTACATATGTGTTCAGAACAGATGATATTCAAAACAAAGACCTATCTTAGTAGAGTGCCAAGTTATGTATAGAAGGCTATAGCTATGTTTTTCGGGGGTCCGGCTTAAGGCACACAAACAGCAGGACTTAAGCCAGAGTGTATTCACACAAAGAATACATGGAAAACACAGTCTAGTTTATTGCAATGAACATGGACGGCATCATTACACATGTATCAGACGACCAAAGACAGCTGCAGTATCCGTATCAACATGAAATGTCTCAAAACCAAATCAACCAAACTAATGTCATGAAGGGGTTAAAACTATTCTGCAATTCTATCTGACCATGGGAAAAAGGCTACTTTTAAATGACATATGAAATGAGATAAGAGGTCCACAGAATATGTTTGCTCACATTGCTTTTATAATGAAATAGGACTGCACTTCATAAGCTATTTCGCAACTAACTTACCATGATTAGAGATTCATTTGACAAGTGCCTGCACCCTGAAGTCCCAGCCATTTAGCAATTATTAGTCAGACTCGAGGCAAATAACAAAGGACTGTTGGGGTGTATTTCAACATCTTCCTGTAGAGGTTGTTAATCTAGTTGCTCCCACATGTTTTTCCCTTGTTACCTGAGAGACAGAGGCAGCATTTTTGTTTAAACCCCCCACACCTTTTCTGGCCAGCAGCCGTCTTCGGCCTCTGCCTCTTCTTGGGCTTCTCCACTCACTCTTTCTTTCACTTTAGTTTATACATTCCAAAACCACTATTTACAGTCTAACAGTCATAATGAAGGAGAAAGTGTCAAAAACCCAAAAGCGAGACTCAGAAAGTAAATGGCCATGCTCCTTTTCTGATTAGACCTACAATAATCAAAGCAAGTCCACAATCAAACCAAAATGTAGAAATTTACTTTGACTCTGTGAAGGAAAATATGAAGTTCTGTGAGAAATGGCTACCCTGACTATTTGCATTGCCCCCCCTCCCCCAACCCCTCTTTTACGCTGCTGCAAATCTGTTAATTATCTATGCATAGTCACTTTAACTCTACCTTTAACTCTACCTAAGCTGTGACCCCGCACATTGACTCTGTACCGGTACCCCCTGTATATAGCCTCGTGCTGTTATTTTACTACTGCTCTTTAATTATTTGTTATTTTATCTATTTTTACTTAACACTTATTTTTCTTAAAACTGCATTGTTGGTTAAGGTCTTGTAAGTAAGTATTTCACTGTAAGGTCTACTACATCTGTTGTATTCGGCGCATGTGACAAATACAATTTGATTGTCAAGGCAAGGCAAGTCATGCATGACAGCTGACTTTCTAGTGAAACATTAACTCCACCAGTCCTACATTTATTTACCTGCCAGTCTGATGGCCTAGATCCAATCCCTATAAGTATGTTGCTGCTACACGTGAGCTTCATTCACACGCGACAGAATTGTACATATTAAATTCATGCTGTCAACTATTTTCCAGTCTCGTGTTATTCTACAGTGCCTCTAAGAATGTCATTTTCTAATAGATTTGTGTTGTATGTTTTATAACCAAAAGTAGGGCCTGTGTCTTCAGTGTTTCCATACTTACTGTGTCCTACAGTAGGCTTAGTCAAATCCAAGGTGCACTACTTTTAGAGATGCATGCTTTTTACCATGCAATTAATTAGTTCCAATCATGGGCTCAAAATTTGAATTTTAGTTTGGATAATTGCATTAATAGGAAATCAATAGATACTAACCCTTTTGAACATTTCAACATGGTTCAGATATTAAAACATATCCGGTGACAAATAACCAGTGTGATCTTTCCAGAAATGCAGAAGAATTACCTCGGATGAGATGTTGTCTCTTCCTAAAGTAGGTGATCTTGGAGGTGTAGTCGTTGTAAACTGCATTCATGCCCACACTGTGATCCTCAAGCCAGTGGGCAGTGGCAACCCCTCTTCCAATGACCTTCATGGAGTGCACTTTCGTCTCCCTGTTGAGCTCTAAAACGACCTGTCCTGACACTATCTCGCCGCTGGCATATACAGCATCGTCCGGCTCGTCCAACTCCAGTTTAAAACGTTTAATTGTCTTGAAAGTCATTCTTTGGAGGGAACATTTATGAATTATACCACAAGAAAATGTTGCCTGTGACACAAATACCTGATGGTGCCGTGTTGTTTCTGAAAAGAAAACATGAATTATGCATAAACACACGGACCTGCCTAAACTACATTTAACCGTTTTTGAATTAAATATTTCACACCAGCAGACCAAAGTTCTGTCAAAGAACACAAACCAAACCTACCTTAAAAAAATGGGATGGTGGATTTGAGTTCTTCACTGTAATATTTAAATTGTTACAATGTTTCTACCACATAATTTATTTGCTCAAGTAGGAATGGGTTTCTTTAACATACACAATTTAGAAAAAAAGCACATGCGAGTCACGCCGTCCACTCGTGTTTACGAGTGTGGCCAGAAAGCGACCACTGTTTTCAGAGCCTGAAAGTTCACTGGTTTACGAGATGATTCGCTACAGAGATTACTCTCCCCTCCCTCCCGGCTACATGAGTGTACTAACTGCTGTGTCTAATGTTTTCATGACTTCTCAGCCTTTTGGGTATGCATTGATAAGATATAATGCATAGGATGCGTAAGATATCAATGCATGGAATAAATCAAATACAATATATTTAATAGTTGCAGGTATATATTTAAGAAAATATGGTGTGAACATAGAATATTTTCCCATATTGTATCGGATAGTAATTGTGCATTCACTAAAATTGTTTAATGATCAGGGCTATCGGATTCACATGCACTAAACACAGGATCAGAAAGCTTACTTTACACACACATAAACACCTAATGTCAATATTAGAGGTTCATTATGGGTAACCACATGGATGCAAAGTGTTGTTAAACAAAGATTGAAATGAAACTGATGCTGATGCTGAAATACTGATAGTCATAGGCTTGCACTTCATTGGATACAAGGCCAACACCAGGCAGCGTCCGCTTCACGTCATAAATTACAACACGCAAAGCCATGCCCCTCGTTCAGGGGAGACGTTCCGGTTCGTCCCATAGACCGTCATTCAAAGTTGGCTTCTTTCAGCGGTACTTTTGAAGCTGTCTGTCAAATAACGAGAACATGCCCATAAGTACAGTCAGTCAGTGTACAGTCAGTCAATATCTCTGACAACTCCTCATCAACTGCATTAGCTATTTACACCCACACACTTTATTTTGTATACTTTTTAACTTAAATTACTTACTATTGTGTATTATGTGTATGTACTACAACTAGACTATGGGTAAATTGTTCTGTCCATATTCTGTCTGTATATTTAGTCTGTGTTGTATACACTGTAGCACCATTTCACCAGGTCAAATGTATGTACATGGCGATTAGAGGTGATTGTTATTCTATAGAGAGGGTGATCGGTGTCCTGAAGGGAAGATTCCATATCCTCCATGGGTCACATCCACTTTGCTTCTTGAAGAACCCTTAGGGATGAAGTTGACAAGCGAGAAGAGACGATGGTTGACAACATACTACACGTATGTGCTGCTATGGTGAACATGTCTGATAGTGTTGTTTACAAGAATACAAATGAATGTGACAGCCAAAGTGATGCCTAAAAAGGGTCCTGAAGTGCCAATCTAAATACAGTTAATTTATCATTTATTTTCACCAGACCGATTACATGATTCAGGGTTGAGTCCTTCGACTGAACTACTGTATTCCTAACTTTTCTTCATGTACCAGCGTCTCATTCTTCCTCTCTGCACTGTATTCCACCCTGGACTGTCTGTAGACTGGAGTCTGTCTCCTAAGAAGGAAACGCATCACCGTCAATTGTTTTTGGTTGTTGTTTTTTACAGCCAGCGTGGAACCAGATATAAGGCTGTATTCAATCCGTATCGCGGAAGATCCGTATTAAAATGTAAAGGTCATTTCCGATTGAGCCGACATATGCAGCGTTTAACGCGAATGCAGTCTCCGCGAACACGGGAACATGGCCTTTAAATTTCAGACGAGCTAATAAAAGGTGGATCTTCCTCGACACGGATTGAATTCAGCCCATAGTCTTGGTTTTCTTAACTTATTCCCAATCTCTTATTCTATCAGTTACAGTATATGAAATGAATATACAGTAGACCTATATCACAACCTAGAGTTTGTACCTTGGGCTGTGCCAACCATCTTGTTGTAGATATACTTGGCCCAGAATCGGTATATTATTGTGTCCAGAGCCTTGGTGAGGAAGTCATCATCCCACGTGACACGGACAATTATACATTGTTTTGGGGTCCACGTGATGAAATCAGTTCTTGTTTTACAAACATCTGCACCTGTGTTGAACAAAACATAGTGAAAACTGACTCAGCACGTAGCAGTCTATGCTCCTATGAACTTTTTGACGTCAGACAACATTTAGGTCAACTATGAACTATGTTGATATGTATTTTCCCTTATAACTGCTATATAATTCAGTGTAAATGTTCACCAACCTGAGTGTTGGAGAAGTGGTTCTTCCTCAAAGAAGTTGCACTTGCCAGATGCCCTCTCTTGTTCTGTAGCCAGTCGTCCAGAGTGCTGTTGTCTTGTGCCCAATTGAAAGGACACTTGCCCTCCGGGACTCTGTGTACAGCCACCCATGTCTGATGTGATTCCTCCGTCACCCTCCACAATGGTTTGACTTGAGCCTTCATGATGGTGGGGTCGGACACCCCAGATTTGTGATGATAAATCACTTGAACCCATCCACTTTCAAATAAGGTATTGGGCTTCCAAGGAATGGTAACTGTTCATATAACGTGCAGTGTAGATACCTTGTAAGATAAAGGGCAAAACACATAAGAAAAATGTACTGAATGCACAACTAATGGAGACATCAGATTATGTTTTTTAGGGGAAGAGGTAGGCACTGGGCAGGAAGGTGCTGCCAGTAAGCCTAATGTTATCACTCTATCCTAATGCCGGGACTGGAAATGTTGTCGTTTTTATATAGTACATTGCTATAATACTTTTGACTATTGTTTTTGACACAAAGTAGGACTGACAGGTGTCTAATAAGCTAAAGTTTTGAACTGCAATTTAATGTAGGTTAAAATATGGAGAGAAGACTATTATTACAGCCTCAGATCTTGGAATATGGGTCATGCAGCCTATGGGTCAGACAGCCTGATGGTCAGCCAGCTCATTAGTCATTTATAAGGGATATTATTAAGAATAAATAGCTGACTTGAAATGATGAAACTCAGCCGCGAAGTGGTAGGCCACACAAACTCACAGAACGGGATCGCCAAGTGCTAAAGCACATAGCGCGTAAAAATCCTCTAGTCCTCGGTTGCGACACTCACTACCGAGTTCCAAACTGCCTCTGGAAGCAACTTCAGCACAAGAACTGTTCTTCAGGAGTGTCACGCCCTGGCCTTAGTATTCTTTGTTTTCTTTATTATTTTAGTTAGGTCAGGGTGTGACATGGGTTATTTATGTGGGTTTTGTAGTGTCTAGGGTGGTTGTAAGGTTTAGGGGGTTTATTTAGAGTAGTTGGGTTTATGTTTAGTGTAGTTGTCTAGGTGTGTCTATGGTTGAGTGTAGGTGTTTAGGAAAGTCTATGGTTGCCTGAATTGGGTCTCAATTAGAGACAGCTGGATATTGTTGTCTCTGATTGGGAGCCATATTTAAGGTAACCATAGGCTTTAGCTGTTGGTGGGGAATTGTCTATGTTGAACGTTTGTAGCCTGTGTGTGTGCACTACGTTTATAGCTTCACGGTCGTTTGTTGTTTTGTTAGTTTGTAAGTGTTTTGTTTCGTTTTGCCTTCTTCATAAATAAAAGAAGATGGCTTATTTTCCACAAGCTGCGTTTTGGTCCGTCTCACTCCCACACGATCATGACAGAATTCCCCACCAACATCGGATCAAGCAGCGTGTGCAACAACAGGACCCACCTACACAAGACTATTGGAATTGGGAGGAAATTCTGGACCGTGAAGTACCAGGAGAATATAACCGCCCCAAAGCTGAGCTGGAGGCAGCGAAAGCAGAGAGGCGGAGATATGAGGAGGCAGCAAGGAGACGTGGCTGGAAGCCTGAAAAGCCCGTGAGTACTACCCAAAAATTTATTGGGGGGGGGGGCTAAGAGGTAGTGGGCCAAGGGCAGGTAGGAGACCTGCGCCCACTTCCCAGGCTAACCGTGGAGAGCGGGAGTACGGGCAGACGCCGTGTTACGCAGTAGAGCGCACGGTGTCTCCTGTACGGGTGCATAGCCCAGTGCGGGTTATTCCACCTCCCTGCACTGGTAGGGCTAGATTGGGCATTGAGCCAAGTGTCATGAAGCCGGCCCTACATATCTGGCCACCAGTACGTCTCCTTGGGCCGGCTTACATGGCACCAGCCTTACGCATGGTGTCCCCGGTTCGCCTACATAGCCCGGTGCGGGTTATTCCACCTCCCCGCACTGGTCGGGCGACGGGGAGCATTCAACCAGGTAAGGTTGGGCAGGCTCAATGCTCAAGAGAGCCAGTACGCCTGCACGTTCCGGTATTTCCGGCGCCACCTCCCCGCCCCAGCCTAGTACCACCAGTGCCTACACCACGCACCAGGCTTCCAGTGTGTTTTCAGAGCCCTGTTCCTCCTCCACGCACTCTCCCTATGGTGCGTGTCTCCAGCCCAGTGCCTCCAGTTCCGGCACCACGCACTAAGCCACCTGTGCGTCTCCTGAGTCCTGTACACACTGTTATTTCTCCCCGCACTCGTCCTGAGGTGCGTGCCCTCAGCCCGGTACCACCAGTTCTGGTACCATGCACCAGTCCTATAGTGCGCCTTGAGAACTCAGTGTGCCCTGTTGTTGTTCCCCGCACTAGCCTGAAGGTGCGTGTCCTTAGCCCGGTACCTCCAGTTCCGGCACCACGCACCAGGCCTACAGTGCGTCTCAGCCGGCCAGAGTCTGCCGTCTGCCCAACGGTGCCTGAACTGCCCGTCTGTATTGAGCCTTCAAAGCCGCCCGTCTGCCATGAGCCTGCAAAGCCGCCCGTCTGCCATGAACCTACAGAGCCTTCCGCCAGACAGGAGCCGCTAGAGCCTTCCGCCAGACAGGAGCCGCTATAGCCTTCCGCCAGACAGGAGCCGCTATAGCCTTCCGCCAGACAGGAGCAGCCAAAGCCTTCGGCCAGACAGGATCAGTCTGAGCCATCCGTCTCCTCAGCGCCGTCTGAGCCATCCGTCTCCCCAGCGCCGTCTGAGCCGTCCGTCTCCCCAGCGCCGTCTGAGCCGTCCGTCTCCCCAGCGCCGTCTGAGCCATCCGTCTGTCCCGAGCCATTAGAGCCGCCCGTCTGTCCAGAGCCGTCAGAGTCGTTAGTCAGTCAGGAGCCACTAGAGCCATTCGTCAGTCAGGATCTGCCAGAGCCGCCAACCAGACAGGATCTGCCAGAGCCGCCAACCAGACAGGATCTGCCAGAGCCGCCAACCAGACAGGATATGCCAGAGCCGTCAGCCAGCCATGAGCGTCCAGAGCCGTCAGCCAGCCATGAGCGTCCAGAGCCGTCAGCCAGCCATGAGCGTCCAGAGCCGTCAGCCAGCCATGAGCTACCCCTCAGCCCAGAGCTGCCATTAATCCTGAACTGCCCCTCAGTCCAGAGCTGCCCTTCAGTACGGAGCTGCCCTTCAGTCCGGAGTTGCCCCTCTATCCTGAGCTATCTCTCTATCCTGACCTACCTCTCTGTCCTGAGCTATCCCTCTGTCCTGAGCTACCTCGTCCCGGAGCTGTCCTTTATCTTGGTGTTGCCCCTTAACCTAAGTGGGTGTAATATGAGGGTGGTCATTCTGAGGGAGAGACGTAAGCTGGGATTGACTATGGTGGGGTGGGGACCTCGCCCAGAGCCTGAGCCACCACCGTGGTCAGATGCCCACCCTGACCCTCCCCTAGACTTTGTGCTGGTGCGCCCGGAGTTCGCACCTTGAGGGGGGGGGTTATGTCACGCCCTGGCCTTAGTATTCTTTGTTTTCTTTATTATTTTAGTTAGGTCAGGGTGTGACATGGGTTATTTATGTGGGTTTTGTAGTGTCTAGGGTGGTTGTAAGGTTTAGGGGGTTTATTTAGAGTAGTTGGGTTTATGTTTAGTGTAGTTGTCTCGGTGTGTCTATGGTTGAGTGTAGGTGTTTAGGAAAGTCTATGGTTGCCTGAATTGGGTCTCAATTAGAGACAGATGGATATTGTTGTCTCTGATTGGGAGCCATATTTAAGGTAACCATAGGCTTTAGCTGTTGGTGGGGAATTGTCTATGTTGAACGTTTGTAGCCTGTGTGTGTGCACTACGTTTATAGCTTCACGGTCGTTTGTTGTTTTGTTAGTTTGTAAGTGTTTTGTTTCGTTTTGCCTTCTTCATAAATAAAAGAAGATGGCTTATTTTCCACAAGCTGCGTTTTGGTCCGTCTCACTCCCACACGATCGTGACAAGGAGCTTAATGAAATGGGTTTCCATGGCAAAGCAGCCACACACAAGCCTAAGATCACCATGCGCAATGCCAAGCGTCGGCTGGAGTGGTATAAAGCTCGCAGCCATTGGACTCTGGAGCAGTGGAAATGTGTTCTCTGGAGTGATGAATCACGCTTCACCCTCTGGCAGTCCGACGGATGAATATGGGTTTGGCGGATGCCAGGAAAACGCTACCTGCCCCAATGTATAGCGCCAACTGTAAAGTTTGGTTGGAGGAGGGATAATTGTCTGGGACTGTTTTTCAGGATTCAGGCTAGGCCACTTAGTTCCAGTGAAGGGATATCTTAATGCTACAGCATACAATTACATTCTAGATGATTCAGTGCTTCCAACTTTGTGGCAACAGTTTGGGGAAGGCCCTTTCCTGTTTCAGCATGACAATGGCCCCGTACACAAAGCGAGGTCCATACAGAAATTGTTTTTTCGAGATCGGTTTGGAAGAACTTGAACACATTTGGGATGAGTTGGAACACCGACTCCGAGCCAGGCCTAATCGCCCAACATCACTGCACGACCTCACTAATGCTCTTGTGGCTTGTCACGTTCCTGACCTGTTTTCTCTTGTTTTGTATGTGTTTATTGGTCAGGGCGTGAGCTGGGTGGGCATTTCTATGTGTTGTGTTTCTATGTTGGGTTAAAGGGTTAATTGACCTTGTATGGCTCTCAATCAGAGACAGGTGTTTTCGTTTTCCTCTGATTGAGAGACATACATAAGGGAGGTTGTTTCTCACTGTTTGTTTGTGGGTGATTGTCGCTGTGTCTATGTCGATGTTCTATGTTGCATGTATGCACTAGTTCATTCGTAGCTTCACGTTCGTCAGTTTTGTTATTTTGTTAGTTTGTTAAAGTGTTTCGTTTCATGTTCATCTTCGTAGAAAAATAAAAGAAGATGGCTTATTTTCCACATGCTGCGCCTTGGTCCTCACTCTCTACCTTTGACGATCGTGACATGGCTGAATGGAAGTCCCCGCAGCAATGTTCCAACATCTAGTGGAAAGCCTTCCCAGAAGAGTGGAGGCTGTTATAGCAGCAAAGGGGGACCAACTCCATATTAATGCCCATGATTTTGGTCATGTAGTGTATATACTTTCTATACCCTATAGGGATAATTGACAATTAATACATATTAATGGGGCCTTCCAAGTGGCGCAGCGGTCTAAGGCACTCCATTGCAGTGCTAGAGGTATCACTACAGACGCGGGTTCGATCCCTGGCCAGGGGGGATTTTCTTGGCTCATCGCGCTCTAGTGACTCCTTGTGGTGAGCCAGGTGCCTGCAGGCTGACCCCGGTTGTCAGTTGAACAGTGTTTCCTACGACACATTGGTGCGACTGGCTTCTGGGTTAAGCGGCGGGTGTTAAGAAGTGTGGTTTGGTGGGTCATGTTTCGGAGGATGCATGACTTGACTTTTGCCTGTTGAGGAGTTGCAGCGACGAGACAAGATCGAAATTGGAGAGAAAATGTTTTTAATGATCTTGCCAGACTTGTTGGGGTTGTTCGTCGGGGTGAATCTGATGGGGCAGCAGGAAAGCCCCACAATATCCTTAAAAAATTAAAGATTTTACACCGCTCCTCGGCAGGCTGGACGAATAGTTGGACGAAGGCTGGACGAATAGTTTCTGGAAATGTTTTGATTAATATAATGTATGAATCACTTAAATAAGTAGTTCAAGTAGTTCAAATAGGAAGATACTTTTCCCTCAGTTTTGCAATGAGCGCCAATGGGTAACCAAGGATTGCGGCAGGTCCTGTGTCCACCAAATAGTAGGTGGAGTCTCCAACCAAGGGGTAAGGCCAACATGTGATCGCCCCTAAAACGACATAAACAGTCACTTAGGGTGCCCAGGGCCCTGACCTCCAAGGGGCCCCCTATTGATTTTGTTGGCCAATCTCACTCAGATATCATTCAAATGGCATGTCTTGATAAAATGTCAAGACATGCCATTTGATGTCCCCAACCCATCGCTAAATGCGTAGAATTGCAGGAAATTAGCTGTAAAACAAAACAAATTCTCTCTGTCATCAAAACGGGAGCCACTTAAAGGCTAGGGCCGGCCCTGGGTGACCTAATCTAGTGTATACCTATAGTACACCACCTGTTTCTTGTCTGACTAGTGCAAAAAGTTGCTATATTTATTTCCTCCTTCAAAAAGACGTGTTGATGAAATAATGACCTTGGGCTATGTTTCCTCATGATAACTGGGTCATTGCCCTTTCAGGTGGGTGACATCAGGTGTAAAATATTTACGTCTACCCGCAAACTCACTGTTTTGCTCAACAAAGCAGCTCCCAAAACATGGCAATTAGCATATTGGTTTTAAGGTTATGTTGCTGTTTCATCATTAATCTATTTCTTTTTTACACAGATCATAGTTAATCACTTGTAAAAAATAAAAATAAAAGATTTTTTTTTTTTTTAAAGGGAGTAATTCCTAAAACTAAACCTGTCATTGGCCATACAGACACTAACCGAAACTAACTTCGGTAGCACAGGTATAATATAGGTATAAGGGTGTCATACAAACTCATGACAAGTCTTACAATGTTTTCAGTGTTTTGAGACCCACATTTTTTGCCAAATCACTATTTGGGGGGGGGGGGGGGGTTACCTGTTTTGTGTGTTATTTTGACATTTCTACGTGTCACATATCAGTTTGCAGACAATGTAAAAAAATATATATATCGTTGATAAAACGTATCGGTGCTTATTGTCGATTGGACATAAACTTTACATAACAAGTTGGAAATTGCAAATTCAACAATGAGTTGTTTGGAAGAAATCATTGGCTAACTGCAAGCATTGCAAAGCAATCATTAGCCTGTTATTCAGTGGAGTGGCTGTGTGGTCCCAAGTATAATCTTAAGTGGCTCTTTTCCTAGTTTAAAATTATAAACATTCAACATTGGCCATGCTGTCAATGAAGCATGATTTGTGCCGTGCTCAAAACAACTGTTAACTTGGAACTACAAAATCTGGCTAGTGAGTTCAAGGCAACTGGGAACTCGAGAAAAACCAGCTACGACTGGGAAAACGTTTTGAACTTTCATCCATCTCGGAATTGTAAATCGCGAACTCGGGCCTCTTTTAACAGCTACGACCTGAAGATCACTGACAACTTTTTTTTCGAGTTCCAAGTTGTCTTGAAAGCACCATACATCCAGAGAATGCCAGACTTTGATGACAACATTTTCCAACAATGGACCGCCGCGCCACCTTCCTGTTCAAGTGAGCACAGCACAACAAGGTGAGGCAAAAATGTTTTGTATGTTGCTGCATAAATAATGTAATATGCCAGGGAGATATACAGTTTCTTGTTAACGAACTATAGTTTTGGCAAGTCGGTTAGGATATCTACTTTGTGCATGACACAAGTAATTTTTTCAACAATTGTTTACAGACAGATTATTTCACGTAAAATTCACTGTATCATAATTCCAGTGGGTCAAAAGTTTACATACACTAAATTGACTGTGCCTTTAAACAGCTTGGAAAATGCCAGAAAATGTCATGACTTTACAAGCTTCTGATAGGCTAATTGACATAATTTGAGTCAATTGGAGGTGTACCTGTGGATGTATTTCAAGGCCTACCTTCAAACTTGGGGCCTCTTTCCTTGACATCATGGGAAAATCAAAAGAAATCAGCCAAGACCTCAGAAAACAATTGTCGACCTCCACAAGTTTGGTTCATCATTGGGAGCAATTTCCAAACGCCTGAAGGTACCACGTTCATCTGTACAAACAATACTACGCAAGTATAAACACCATGGGACCACGCAGCCGCCATACCGCTCCGGAAGGAGACGCGTTCTGTCTTCTAGAGATGAACGTACTTTGGTGTGAAAAGTTCAAATCAATCCCAGAACAACAGCAAAGGACCTTGTGAAGATGCTGGAGGAAACATGTACAAAAGTATCTGTATCCATAGTAAAACGAGTCGTATATCGACATAACCTGAAAGGCCGCTCAGCAAGGAAGAAGCCACTGCTCCAAAACCGCCATAAAAAAGCCAGACTACGGTTTGCAACTGCACATGGGAACAAAGATCGTACTTTTTTGAGAAATGTCCTCTGGTCTGATGAAACAAAAATAGAACTGTTTGGCCATAATGACCATCGTTATGTTTGGAGGAAAAAGGGGGAGACTTGCAAGCTAAAGAACACCATCCCAACCGTGAAGCACGGGGGTGGCAGCATCATGTTGTGGGGGTGCTTTGCTGCAGGAGGGACTGGTGCACTTCACAAAATAGATGGCATCATGAGGCAGGACAATTATGTGGATTTATTGAAGCAACATCTCAAGACATCAGTCAGGAAGTTAAAGCTTGGTCGCAAATGGGTCTTCCAAATGGGCAATGACCCCAAGCATACTTCCAAAGTTGTGGCAAAATTGCTTAAGGACAACAAAGTCATCACAAAGCCCTGACCTCAATTCTATAGAAAATTTGTGGGCAGAACTGAAAAAGTGTGTGAGAGCAAGGAGGCCTACAAACCTGACTCGGTTACACCAGCTCTGTAAAGAGGAATGGGCCAAAATTCACCCCAACTTTTGGGGGGAAGCTTGTGGAAGGCTACCCAAAACATTTGACCCAAGTTAAACAATTTAAAGGCAATGCTACCAAATACTAATTGAGTGTATGTGAACTTCTGACCCACTGGGAATGTGATGAAATAAATAAAAGCTGAAATAAATAATTATCTCTATTATTCTGACATTTCACATTCTTAAAATAAAGTGGTAATCCTAACTGACCTAAAACAGGGATTTTTTTACTAGGATTAAATGTCAGGAATTGTGAAAAACTGAGTTTAAATGTATTTGCCTAACATGCTGACCAGACCGGACATGTTGTGTGCGCTGCAAAATACATTTAGAAATCCATGTTATTCAATTATTGCACCCACACTGCTCGCGCGCGCCAACGAGCATCTGCGTTGCCAAGGGCTAAAATAGAAGTCATTCCTATTTCTGACGCAGATCGCGCTGCAAGTCCTGCCTCTCCCATCTCCTCATTGGTTTATAGAAGCAGGTACCCACGTGCCATCTCCTCATTGGTTATACCCACATGGGTGATTGAAAGACGAACTGTTGCCGGCTGTCATGGTATTACTATGAAAGTGTAGATGCCAATCACCATATAAGTTCAAAGATGAAAAGCCTGGAAGTAGGAGATATGACTAGAAACGATTCGGTTGACCGTTTTATATGTGGATTCATTGTCGGAGTAGAGGACCTTGTGCATTTCTGTAAGGGCTGTCGTTCTCCTCTTCCTCAGATGAGGAGAGGAGAGAAGGATCAGTGGACCAATACGCAGCATTAGGGAAATAAGCCATCTCTTTATTTGCAACGATGGCAACACGAAAACAAACACTTACAAATTTACAAAACAAGAAAACGACGTAGACGAAACCTTGAACATGAACTTAACTAACTAAACGTAGAACTCACGGACAGGAAACAGACTACATCAAAACGAACGAACAGCCAAACAGTCCTGTATGGTGCATACATCGACGACACAGGAGACAATCACCCACAAAACAAACAGTGAGAACACCCTACCTAAATATGACTCTCAATTAGAGGAAAACGCAAAACACCTGCCTCTAATTAAGAGCCATACCAGGCAACCCAAAACCAACATAGAAACAGAAAACATAGACTGCCCACCCAAAACACACGCCCTGACCATAAACACATACAAAAACAACAGAAAACAGGTCAGGACCGTTACAATTTCAGGTAAAATAACAACCTAACTAGCTAAATTAACCTAACTAGCTAAATTGCCATACATGTTTAATGCTTTTCGACTCCTCCCCAAATTAATGTCAAATTAATGTCATTGGTTCAGAGTTTGTTTTGATATTTTAACCTGCGTGTCGTGATTGCGTTTGGTGTAGGGGGACAAAATTAATTTATGCACGATGGCGCACGCACGCAGCCGGTTTGGGTTCCGTGTAAGGTGTATGTATACTGTAGCTAAGAAAGTAATATTAAGTGTATGTTGTGTGGTAAGCTGTTAGTAGCCCATTCACCTTAACAATTTGGTCTATTTTCCCCTCTTAATTTCGCCTACTCTTCTGACTTGGTGGTACACATGTAGCCTATAACCTGTTTTTGAGAAATGTAATCATCGAAAATTGTAAGAACTTTCATTGTCTGCTTATATGTACCCTTTATTTATCCTACGGTTCTAACTTGGTGTGCAGGGAGAACACTGTAAGAACGGCCCATGTTCTGAATTCTGTCGCTGTACATTTCAAAAGTGCTGAACAAATAGTTATATTGACTACGTCCGTTCTAGCTCGCTCATGGATTGCCTCTTATCCGCTTGTCGTAACCTTATGCCATAGTTTGTACATCTCAATTGTCAGTAGAAACCACATTTGTTTGAGCAAGTCAGCCATATCAGCTATGTTATTTTAAAAGGGAGTAAATTAGTCTGAATGAACTGTTTTGCTGCCAGACAAGGCTCCGCTGATAGCCAGGTGTAACAGTGGTAAGGTGTTGGGACTGCCTTTGGGACACTGCTGTTGGGACAGCTTTATGTAGGCCCTAACAGTTTGTGGGCACGGTTCGTCACTGTTATAGTGCAATTAATGTGTTGTAGTGGCTTTGCTGGCATGCATCCCAAATTTATTTTTGCCCTACAAAGATGTGCATGCTAAAATCGCCAACGAATGTTTTTTAAAGGCAGTTACCCTTATCAACAGCCGAAGTTTTCAATGTTAACAAAGTAGGAAGGTGAGTAAGCTTACCAATGCAAAAGTATGCAGCAATGTGTAGCATTGCTCTACATTATCCAGAGGCCCTGGTTTGTGTTTAAACCCCATAACTGCTTCGACACTTCACACTCGAAGTGCACGGTCCGCAAACTTCTGGGTCAAGGTTTATATCTTATCATGTCAGTGCGATTATCAGGCTTCTTGCACGGTTCCTCACTAGGCATGCAAGTCACTGGAGGTGATGTGACAGCCAACACGCCAAAGCTTAGCCTGGTCCCAGATCTAAATTACGGTGTATAGCCAACTCCTATGGTCATTGTCATGCCTAAGACGTGAAAGATATGACCGATTTGGGACCAGGTTTCCAAATTGTGCAGCATGGGTTTTTATTTCCACATTTATTTGATCATGTGTAGGCAGTCAAGTGTACAAGTTCAGCCAATAGAGGCAAGCAGTTGCTCCATGCTCCATTTGCTCAATAAACAAACAAAGCATTGAATAAAGCATGCATTTCAAGAGTAGGCCTATTAGTTTTTTTTTTAAAACAACATTGTTTTGTGCCAGAGCTTTTTCCTTGCAAATCCCCAAAATGTCACAAGATGATATACACTGAGTGTACAAACCATTAGGAACACTTTCCTAATATTGAGTTGCACCCCCTTTTGTCCTCAGAACAGCCTCAGTTTGTCAGGTCATGAACTCCACAAGCTTTTGAAAGCGTTCCACAGGGATGCTGGCCCATGTTGACTCCAATGCTTCCCACAATTGTGTCAAGTTGGCTGGATGTCCTTGACACACTTAACTGGTGCGCCTGGCACGTACTACCCCGTTCAAAGGCACTTAAATATTTTGTCTGGCACATTCACCCTCTGAATGGCATACATACACAATCCATGTCTCAATTGTCTCAAGGCTTAAAAATTCTTCTTTAACCTGTCTCCTCCCCTTCTTCTAAACTGATTTGAAGTGGATTTAACAAGTGAAATCAATAAGGGATCATTTCTTTCACCTGGATTCGCCTGGTCAGTCTACGTAATGGAAAGAGAAGGTTTTGCTAATGTTTTGTTTACTCAGTGTAAAGTAAATGCACATGGCTAATGTGGGTCGTCCAGGCAGGTCCTGGAGAGAGGCTTGGCCACAAAAGCCTTCATATGGGTCGTGCTGAAGTGTTGCTCATTGTAGGGAGTGGTGATGTGGCTGAATTTACAGTTTTTCTCAATTGCTAAACACAAAAACTGGTTCTTGGAGAACAAAAAACCATACCCTTACGTCATTCCCCAAAACACACACTTATTTCCCATAGTTGTAAACACTATTCACATGTTTCCATACATGTTTCAATATTCTAAACTCTCTGCAAAACCTTACACAAGTGGAAAAATAAATCATTCATTGCACTATATATTCATTCAGCAAACACATGCTCTCAATATAATTAACTCAAGTCATCACAACCTAAACTCAAAGAGCACACCTTTCACCAGGTGCAAACACTAAGCCTCAAAATTGTTAACACACCAATCAGGATTGCAGGATCAATAAATAGGGCCTAGAGGCATGTCCAAGTGCTTTGGAACAATGGATCCTAACAATGCCAAAGTTGCAAGACAACAGAGAGGAAGAGGAAGAGGAAGAGGACGACGACAAGTAATCTCGGTTGAAATCCGTGCCACCCTAGTTCATCATGTGCTCCTACATGGGAGGACTATGCGAGAAGCTGGACAGCTTGTGCAACCCAATTTTTTTTTACACCTTTATGTTAAGAACAAATTCTTATTTTCAACCTAAGCCGTTACACGGTTGCATCCATTATCCGTACTTTCAGAAGGGAAAATAGGTATTTTGCCTTGTTACTGTGATACGTGTAATGTTGTAGTGCATTTAGTCTAAATCTCCACTTTTGTTCTCAGTGTAGTTTTTACTACGGTAATGGATGACCATAGGTCAGTAATGGTCAAATTCATTTTTGCAGAACTGATAGGCGGCTGTCTATTGGAGGTAGGCGGATACTTCTCACAGCCGAGTAGGAGACTGCCCTGGTGAATATGGTGATTGCCAATAATGCTATCCGTTTGAGGGAAATTCAACCCCAATAGTTGAAGACCAGCTAGTCTTCCAAGGAATTGACAGCATCAGCGTTTCCATCATTGACCAGAGCAGTGTTTTGAATGAATCCCTCCAGTGTGTAACAAACAGATATGTAGTCTGTGTTTTTGACAGCTTGTGTGTGTTGTCTGAGGGCAAAGTTTGAATTGGGATCTAGATGTTTGTACCGTTGGGTTTGAGTTTTTAAAATTGTGTGACGATTTGAGAAAATGGTGAGTTGTTCCAGGAATTGTGTTTAAGCAATTGAGAAACTGTAATTTACAGATGGCAACCTGATCTCAGAACATTTTGTATTATGTATGTAATCTGAGACACTCCATTTAGTATGATATGTTACGTTTGGAATGGTTACATAAGCCAGATGGTTACTTAAGACAAAAACAGAAGAGTGGATGGGTAGGCGTATAACATGAACTTCTAGCAAGCTAAAGGTTGTGAGTTCTAATCTCATGACAGACAACTTTGGCATTTTAGCTAATTAGCAACTTTTCAACTGCTTACTACTTTTTAGATACTTTGCAACTACTTATGTCAGCTAACCTTAAGCTATACTAAATAAAAAATATAGTTTACTTAACGAAAGTTACTTTCAAAAAGTAGTTCACTACATCCAAACTACTTTGTGAAAGATTCTCATATCTATGTAAATCTAAAATGTCAGACCAAAAATTGCAAAAACAGATCACTCTGGAATCAGATGTTAACAAAATGTGTAATTTAGCCTATTAAACACAAGTTTATTTTAGGCACGCACAAACGTTTTTCAAATAAGAATTAGGCAGGTAGTGTGTAGTTTCAGTAGATAGCTACACCACTACATGATAAAAAAGTAATATACACTACCAAGATTTGAAGTTAGTTCAACTACCACCTAGCTACTGCAAAGTGTAGTTAAATGACTAGTTCAACTACATGTAGTTGACTCCTTCCCAACACTGAGGTATTCTCAGATATCTGCATTGCTTAAGCACTGACAACTGCAACACATTTCTGTTCAGCATTACACATCGTGCTGTGTGTGTGTCTAGGGAACATACAGTGCACATAATAAGCCTGAAGAAACATCAGTTTGACCCCCCTATGAAATATTAATTTGCATTAACAATACTGTCCTCTAGTGTTCGTTTACATAACCATAATTGACTTGTCGTTGCTTTCAGCGGTATTGGTTTTCAATTTCAATGGCACAGGAATTTCTGTACAGGAACCTCTGTACCAATTAATGATTTTTATTTTTTATTTCACCTTTATTTAACCAGGTAGGCCAGTTGAGAACAAGTTCTCATTTACAACTGCGACCTGGCCAAGATAAAGCAAAGCAGTGTGACAAAAACTACAACACAGAGTTACACATGGGATAAACAAACGTGCAGTCAATAACACAATAGAAAATCTGTAAACAGTGTGTGCAAATGCAGAGTATTAAAGTACATTTACACTGAACAAAGATAATATGTATTTATTTAACCCTAATTGTACCAGGTAAGTTGACAGAACATAATCTCATTTACAGCAATGAGGGGATGATTTAATTGTATGAGGGCCAGATTGGGAATTTAGCCAGAACACCGGGGTTAATACTCCTACTCTTATGATAAGTGCCATGGAATCTTTAGTGACCACAGAGAGTCAGGACACCTGTTTAACATCCCATCTGAAAGACAGCGCCCTACATAGGGCAATGTCCCAATCACTGACTTGGGGCATTTGGATATTGCCTCCTACTGGCCCTCCACTTCCAGCAGCATCTGGTCTCCCATCCAGGGACCAACCAGGACCAAACCTGCTTAGCTTCAAAGGCAAGCCAGCATTGGGATGCAGTGTGGAATGCTGCTGGCAATATAAAAATACAACATGCAACAATTTCAACAACTTTACTGAGTTACAGTTCATATAAGGAAATCAGTCAATTGAAATAAATTCATTAGGCCCTAATCTATGGATTTCACATTTATTTAACTAGGCAAGTCAGTTAAGAACAAATTCTTATTTTCAATGGCAGCCTGGGTTAACTGCCTTGTTCAGGGGCAGAATGACATATTTTTACCTTGTCGGCTCTTCAGCTGACTTTGATCTCTAGCTGGACGGTGTTTCCTCCGACACATTGGTGCAGCTGGCTTCTGGGATAAGCAAGCAGTGTGTCAAGAAGCAGTGCGGACTTGGCAGGGTTGTGTTTCAGCGGATGCTTGGCTCTTAACTTTTGCCTCTCCTGAGTCCATAGGGGAGTTGCAGTGATGGGACAAGACTGTAACAAGGAAAGCAGCCGGGTGGGTTCAATTGGATATCATAAAAAATTGTATTTTATTCATAATAGCATTTCTGTGGATAACCTTACAATATAAATTTGCCTTGCCTCACGTTCACATACAGTATCAACGCTGTTTGCATGGCAATTAGGAAGATGTTGTTTTGAAACTTAAGAGTTGCTGTTAGAGCATCTTAAATGGAGTTAATGTGGCATATTTTCATCCCTTACCGTGAACCTGTCTTCCCTATTTCTCCCACCACTGATAAATTCATACATACTGTACATTATATAGTCAAATAAATGATTAAATAATACACACTTGAGACAGGTATGGTAATATAAATGACCTCATCAGAGAAGTTTACTCAGTCACACCAGAGGGTGGCAGTAAAATGTAATTATCTAACACCTGTTCCAAGCGACTGGTCGTTTGTGGATACAATTTAGTGATACCGGTAGTATATTGCAACTTTAAATGATCCTGAAGCTAACTTTCCCCACATTTTGCTGTTAGTAGAGTCAGGATTAATCAAACAGATTTGTGAAAATTAAAAAAGCTGGTGCGAAGCAGAAGAGGATGTGATGTAATATAACTTCCGCCTTGTACAGACTCTTTTCGTTGAGGCTCAGCAAGCAGCCGGGTGGGTTCACATTTTTGTCCATAACCATTTTTGGGAAATTGACTAGAATACGCATTTATAATGTTATAGAAATACACCAGTGTCTGCCCGCTACCATATACGTGTACTTGTAGCCATTTGGTTATCTCATGTTAGATGTGTAAATATGAGTATTGAAATACGAGCTCCAACATGTGGCAGAGGCCTTATTAGAAGCACTGGCTGGACCGCAGTTGATGGCTAGCTAATACGTTAGCGAGGTGGTTGGATACTCATTCGTATTGCCGATGGTATAGCCAGCGTGTTCACTATTGTCCTCCAAAGAGATTAATACTCGTTAATGACTGAGTTGTGGACTTCCATAGCATTGTTTGTGGATTTCCATCCTTGGTGCCAGGGAGTAGCAGACTCCGCTAGTTAACAAGCTTCTAAAATAAATCCGCTAACTTACCACCAACTTGCACCAATTTCTCTCCCAACAGCCTGCCAAGATGCAGATCTTTGTGAAGACGTTGACGGGGAAAACCATCACCCTTGAGGTTGAGCCCAGCGATACTATTGAAAATGTCAAGGCCAAGATCCAGGATAAGGAAGGTATTTTAAGTTTAATTGTAGCTCATTTGTCATACTGTATGGCTTTGATACTAGCACTGTGCATGAGTGATTTCATTAGTGGGTCATCAATGTGCTTTCTATTCTCAGGTATTCCTCCTGACCAGCAGCGTCTGATCTTCGCTGGAAAACAGCTTGAAGATGGTCGCACCTTGTCAGACTACAACATCCAGAAAGGTAAGAGAAGGAGTTAATGAGAGTATGTAATGCTGCTCAAAGTTATGAGTTAGCCCTATGTGAAAAGGTACAGGTGCTTTTAAAGACATACTTTGGGGCTATACTTTTTTTAAACCTGCTTCAGGCTGGAGGTGTCAATGTGTAGTTCATACATGCATTATCTATGAGCAGAATTACTGTTTTACCTAAGATAGCTACAAAGTTTTTTCTGGGAGCTTTGTGTGCTATTTTCTCCCACTTGGGTCAGCCCCCTAAATTATTTTCAGCCAATGAGCTTCAGCCTCTTGCCATTTGAGTGACAGCTAGCAAGATGCATGCACAGCAGAACGAGAGGGCGTACAATGATGTGGTGCACATATCAGTACATGTGATGTAGTACAACATTTTTGGGGACCACTTTTGACTTGTGCATGCTAGTTTCAGAACTACTGGCTAAGAAGTGTACAAAAGTACTATTTTTGTTCCCCTCCAGAGTCCACCCTGCATCTTGTGCTGCGTCTGCGTGGAGGCATTATTGAGCCATCTCTGAGACAGCTGGCCCAGAAGTACAACTGCGACAAAATGATCTGCCGCAAGTAAGTTAACTTAATGCCGGCAATGAACAACTGTTTTTACAAAATATTTAAGGTTGGAGCATTTCTTTAAACTCACCCTTTATTTTTAGTGTCAGTTTACCATTAAGAAACCTAAATGCACATTTGAGATTGAGGTGATGGAAATGCAACATTCAGCAACTGCAGTAATGTTGCTCTGTTAAAGGAAAACTTAATTCCCCTTGATGTGAGAGTGTCCCCTTGAATGGATGACTGGACAATGGACCTGTTAATTCTGTTTCACGTCAACCATATCCCACACGTTCAGATTTCATAAGTCTGAAAAGACTGGGTAGCTAATCAGTATAATGTATTAGTTCAAATTAACCCATTTGGAGCGCTAGTTGGCAGTGGTTTACACCGCTGGACTACAAACTTTGGACAGTTCTGAGCCTTTTTGTGCTGCAGGTGCTACGCTCGCCTCCATCCTCGTGCTGTTAACTGCCGCAAGAAGAAGTGTGGACACACCAGCAACCTGCGCCCCAAGAAGAAGCTGAAGTAAACTGTTTGCTTGGTGCTTTCTTTGGGACATATGCAGAACTGTTATGTAAAATAAACATTTTTTTAAATGACATTGCCTGGCCTTGATGCAAAGTTAATCCATAATTGAAGGGTCTGAGCTAAAGGACCGTCTGAATTTGATTGATAGTCAGGCCTTCATGAGGGCATGGACAGCTCAAAAAAACATTAAAACAAATCAAATAGCCAGACAATTCAAGGTGACTTGCGTACATACTTGTGTGACAAATTAATTGAACCGGCCCCAAATGAAGCTGACAAATGCACAATGGCTCTGAATTCACATACATGTGTTTGAAATGGCAGGCATGATTTATTTTATTTTTTTACAATTTAGTGTGCTTTAAATGCCAGTTTAAAATGTCACTAATTTTGGCTTTTAATCTACACAGACAAAAATAAACAATTTCAATAGGGCATAATTTATCGTTTTCACGACATAGGCCTTCACACTTGGGAGACTGGCCCAGCCAATCAAAATTAGTTTTTCTCCACAGGGGCTTTATTACAAACACTCCTGTTTCATCAGCTGTCCGGGTGGTTGGTCTCAAACAATCCCGCAGGTGAAGAAGCTGGGTGTGGAGGTCTGGGGCTGGTGTGGTTTGCGGTTGAGGCAGATCGGATGTACTGCCAAATTCTTTAAAACAACGGAGGTGGCTTATGGTAGAGAAATTAACATTAAATGCTCTGGATATTATTGCAGTCAGAACACTCCAACTTGGGACATCTGTGTTGTGACAACTGCTCATTTTAGTGGCATTTTTGGGACCAACACTTTACATGTTGCGTTTATCTGTAAAGTATTTGATGCACACTTGAAAAAAATTGTTGTTCGACAACAGCTGATCGTTCATTATGAGGGAATGCACTAAAGGTGGGAATCAACGCATTAGTTGACACATTCTCAGTAGGCTGATATTTGTTTTTACTGAACAGTATGCAAGCAAGATTTCTGATAAGGCCAACATGTTTGTGCTTGATGCACTTGTGCACAACCAACAATTTACAAGATAAAAATGTGCAGTACACAGGATTTTATGGCATTGTAAAGTACAGCTTGTGTTCAAAACAAATTAAAAAGAAATTGCTGGCAAGTGAAATACTGAGACCCCAAAGCGAAGGAAAATTCCTCGTATATTGAAACTTTTATTATAAACATGGGTTCCTCCTATGCAGAAAGTAAAGTCAAATCAGGCAAGTGTGGTTAATAAGGCCCTGTTTTAATACTGGAATTTTTTTATCCTTGTTAAGTAAGGCAAATATAAACCACCTGTCCAATAATGTGATTACAAGGATAATCATAATATTTGGAAGTACTAAAATACTGACTTAGAGTTCAAAGCAGGTCGCTGAGGTATTTTAAATATTAGTGGTTGTCAGTAAGTTACTTGTGTATTAAGAGTATGAGAACACTATATTTTAATTACAGAATAATTCCACAGGCATTCCAAGACAATTCTTTTCCATTATAGAAATGTATTGTCCAGTCAGTACAGATTGTGCTTCATCCAGTTGTGGGTAAGAAAAGTGCATCTTTGGTACTGCATTTTGTATCCTTACTCCAGTTGGATGATCACATTTTGTCAACAGTCTTCTCCTTAAGGTTGTAGATAGGCTCGGAAAACAACCATGTTGACCCCCCCCCCACCCCACCACACTCCCCAAAGAATTAAGAATATAGGCATCAAGAAGTACACAAAGCAGGTTGCACTTCCTGATTATCTTTACATAAATTCTTGGATGACAGTCACACTTTTAGGTAGGAACAGCAGAGACCACGTTTACATGCATACCAATATCCCGTTATTTTCGGTATACTCAAGTATTCTGTTTTTGAGTTGACGCATATATAAAACTTATCCTGTTTACAATAACCCTAAAAATTTTGTATCCCGGTTTTGAGGAACCCGTTTATTTAACTAGGCAAGTCAGTTAAGAACAAATTATTATTTACAATGATGGCCTACTCCGGCCAAATCCTAACCCAGACGACGCTAGGCCAATTGTGGGACTCCCAATCACGGCCGGTTGTGACACTGCCTAGAATCGAACCAGGGTCTGTAGTGACACCTCTAGCACGGTGATGCTGCACCACTCGGGAGCCTGGGATATGCTGATCTTAGACAAGATACTGTGGCATGTAAACATCTTATCACGTTTAGGCCCACTGTTGTTTTTCAAGTTCTGCGCAGGCTCAGTTTCACATATCATGGGTGTTGTGATGTTTTCCTCTGATTCTCAAACAAATCACTTCAAAAAGTTGGCTACATGCGCAGTTCCATCCACCATAATATTTTTTTTTTCTGATACTCTGTAGGCTACTGGAATGTATAGCCTACTGGCTTAGGATACTTTCACCCCTAATTTAGATATGTTTCTGCTTATAATTTCCAACATTTGGAAGACCATTTGTTTTTCAACTATAGTTCGATACAGTGCATTCGGAAAGTATTCAGACCCCTTCGTTACGTTACGGTCTTATTCTAAAATGGATTCAATTATCCCCCCCCCCCCCTCAATCTACACACACAATACCCCATAATGACAAAGCAAAAACATATTTTTTGCAAATTTATACAAAAATAAAAACTGAAATACCTTATTTACATAAGTATTCAGACCCTTTGCTATGAAACTTAAATTGAGCTCAGGTGCATCCTGTTTCCATTGATCATCCTTGAAATGTTTCTACAACTTGATTGGAGTCCACCTGGGGAAAGGTACTAAGAAATGTCTGCAGCGTTGAAAGTCTAAGAACACCGTAACCTCCATCATTCTTAAATGGAAGAAGTTTGAAACCACCAAGATCCTTAGAGCTGGCCACTCAGCCAAACTGAACAATCAGGGGAGAAAGAGAAATCAGTGATGTGACCAAGAACCCAATTGTCACTGACAGAGCTACTCTCTGGGGATGGGAGAGCCTTCCAGAAGGACAACCATTTCTGCAGCCCTCCACCAATCAGACCTTTATGGTAGAGTGGCCAGACGGAAGCCACTGCTCAGTAAAAAGGCACATGACAGCCCACTTTGAATTTTCCAAAAGGTACCTAAAGGAATCAGGCCATGAGAAACAAGATTCTCTGGTTTGATGAACTGGGACTGTGAGACTAGTCAGGATAGAGTGAAAGATGAACAGAGCAAAGTACAGAGAGAGCCTTGATGAAAACCTGCTCTAGAGTGCTCAGGACCTGAGACTGAGGTGAAGGTTCACCTTCCAACAGGACAACGACCCTAAGCACACAGCCAAGACAGCGTAAGAGTGGCTTCGGGACAAGTCTCAATGTCCTTGAGTGGCCCGGACTTGAAACCAATCTAACATTACTGGAGAAACCTGAAAATAGCTGTGCAGCGACGCTCCCCATCCAACCTGACAGAGCTTGAGAGGATCTGCAAAGCAGAATGGGAGAAACTCCCCAAATACAAGTGTGCCATGCTTGTAGCGTCATACCCAAGAAGACTCGATGCTGTAGTCAATACAAAAGGTGTTTCAGCAAAGTACTGAGTACAGCGTCTGAATACTGTACAATGTGATAGCCATTTTGTATTTGTAATACATTTTCCCTCATTGTTTTTGCTTTGTCATTATGGGTTATTGTGTAGAATGTAGCATAATTTTATCAATTTGAGAATGTAACAAAATGTGGAGAAAGTCAAGGGGTCTGAATACTTTCCAAATGCACTGTACATGCAGCTTCTCTTTTGTCATAACTTGATGCCCTAGAAGACTAAATAAAGTAATGTTTACCAGATGAATGCATTAGTAATCTAGTTACCAGTAAATTTGTCTGTTTCGTTATGGGACCTGGGAGAAAACACAATAACTCCAAATCAGTGGGAAAATTGTTCCTGTGGAAAATGTCCAAATATCATCAATTTGACTGGTTAAGGTTAAATGAAAAGCTGGGAAAACACTTCTGATGAGACTTCAGTTCGTCTCAGGTGCATATTTTGTGTGGGTGAACTACTGTCTGCTTGCATAACAGTGTCAAATATAACATGTTACACACATATTCACATTTTCTCAAGAGATGCTGAAAGAAAAAAAATCATATTTCTCCACTCCTGTTCCCGAGACAAAATTAACATTTGTTGTATCATTTTACAATAAGAAATGCATTATTGCCTCCCGGGTGGCGCAGTGGTCTAGGGCACTGCATCGCAGTGCTAGCTGCGCCACCAGAGTCTCTGGGTTCGGGCCCAGGCTCTGTCGCAGCCGGCCGCGACCGGGGGGTCCGTGGGGCGACGCACAATTGGCCTAGCGTCGTCCTGGTTAGGGAGGGTTTGGCCGGTAGGGATATCCTTGTCTCATCGCGCTCCAGCGACTCCTGTGGCGGGCCGGGCGCAGAGCGCGCTAACCAAGGGGGCCAGGTGCACGGTGTTTCCTCCTACGCATTGGTGCGGCTGGCTTCCGGGTTGGAGGCGCGCTGTGTTAAGAAGCAGTGCGGCTTGGTTGGGTTGTGCTTCGGAGGACGCATGGCTTTCGACCTTCGTCTCGCCCAAGCCCGTACGGGAGTTGTAGCGATGAGACAAGATAGTAATTACTAGCGATTGGATACCACGAAAATTGGGGAGAAAAGGGGATTAAAAAAAAGAAATGCATTATTCTGCAGGAGTTAATATTATATTATTCTACGTGTGAGAGGTTATAGGCCGACAGTCAGTGTCCACATTTCAGTTACTATTCCATTTAACCCATATGAACTTAAATTAGGAATATTCTATTTAGTCACATGGATACTTGTGAGCGGGATGTCAAAGTAAACAGCTTATGCCGAATAAGACCTTAAGCAGGATATGAGCTACTATCCGAAATGCATGTAAATGTGGTCATTGTTCAACAGAATTGCAGTTTGTCTACATGAACAAGGTGAGATTACATTACCTACAGAGTACTTGTCAAAAAACTGTATTGCTAATTCAACACTGATTTAACCTTACTTGTACCTATATAATACCAAGAAAAAATGCCTCAATGCCTAGGTCAGAAGAGAATCTCGATGGTGTGCATGAGTGAAAGTAGAGATACCAGGTTAGCTTTGCATTGAATCAAGTACAGTACATCTTTACTAATAACACTACTTGTGCTTTTAAATCTATTTGTAAAAGGTTGCACATTGGGTAATGCGCATAACTCACATTACTGTACTTGTGGCAAGGTTCTTCACTGAGCTCATTAAGTTTTGTCATTGAGTACCCTTGGTGATAAACTCTCCGCAGCAACATTTCTGTAGGATTACCAAATAATTATTATGTAAACTGTTAATGTAATACAACACATAAAACAACAGAAGTAAATCTATTATTAATTGTTAATACTGACAAACGGAAACAATAATTTGGCAACTACATTTTTAAGTACAAGTCCAGATTCATTTAAACTTCTTTTAAAAGTTCAAGACCCAACAAAACATTTAGATAAATGGTGTAAACGTCGACTTAACAATTCTCACAGCGACGAAGAAAATAAAATTAGACTGCTCCTATCCATCACCTTGAAAATAACAATGTACCGCTGCAACGGGTGTATCCACGGTTCTACTCTTAACCGCTGTAATAATGTGCTTGAGCAAACATTGTTCCAAAAGAGCTAGCTTCCTTTCCGTCCTTGTTCATCGCCCTCTAAATCCTGTCATCGCGTTGCGCTATTTGTCGATGAGCTTGGCCAAGCTCTGTCGCAGGTCATTCAGGTCGAAGATCTTGACATCCAGGACGTCGATGACCCGCTGAACCTCACTCTCCGCCCTATCCCGCTCCTCCAGAGAGGAAGCCAGAGTCTGCTCGGCTCTCTCCACCCGTTGCTCAAGTTCTGCATTCCGTGTCTCCAGATCCTAGAAGGTCCACAAGGTGACAGAGGACTTCGGATCAATTCATGTTAAAGATCTCAATTGCATACTCCTAGCATATTCTCTATTCATCTCCTTATCAAAACTCATTGGATGAGAATGCCAGAGGTCCCTCCACTCTGACCATCTCCAATGGATTTTGAGGAGGAGGCCAGTAGAGAGGATGCGAGGAGTATGTAATTGAGATTCTCCCACTGTCATATCTTTAGATATTCCCCCTGCATTTTTTCAGACCCTTTGAAAACTCTGAGACCCCCAAGCGGTGCCCGACCCCCTGGCTGAGAATCACTCGTCTTCAGTATAGTTTGGAAAAGCCAAAACTGCATGTTCTGCCCCAATTCCTAAAACTCACCTGAAGTCTCTGAACCGCCTCTTCCCTCTCTTTCTCTAAATCACGAATATCTGAATTCTTGCTCTGTAGATTGTGGATTTCCTAAAAAAGACAAAGTATATTGAAAGCGTGTGGTTCCTGAGCAATTCCCAAGCAATTAACATCCCATCATGTATAAAAATGCTGGGTAGGCCCAGTTGACCATTATTTTGGCTACCACAGGACTACAATGCCCCACATCGACAGGGCACGAATGGTTTTATGAGCATGAAAACAATATAAACCATATGACATGGCAGTCTCAGTCACCAGATCTCAACCCAATTTAACACTTATGGGAGAGTTTGGAGCAGCGCCTGAGACAGTTTTCCACCACCATCAACAAAATACCAAATGATGGAATTTCTTGTAAAAGAATGGTGTCACATCCCTCCAATAGTTCCAGGCACTCGTATAATCTATACCAAGGACTATTAATAAAGTGGCCCAATGCCCTATTAAGACACTTCATGTTGATGTTTCCTCTATTTCGGCAGTTACCTGTAGATATACAATACCAGTCAAATGTTTGGCCACACCTACTCATTCAAGGGTTTCTTTATTTTGACAATTTTCTATAGTGAAGACATCAACACTATGAAATAACACATATGGAATCATGTAGTATTCCAAAAAGTGTTAAATCAAAATATATATTTTAGATTCCTCAAAGTAGCCACCCTTTGCCTCGATGAAAGCTTTGCACACTCTTGGCATTCTCTCAACCAGCTTCACCTGGAATGCTTTTCCAACACTCTTGGAGTTCCCACATATGCTGAACACTTGTTGGCTGCTTTTCCTTCACTCTGCGGTCCAACTCATCCCAAACCATCTAATTTGGGTTGTGGTCAGGTGATTGTGGAGGCCAGGTCATCTGATGCAGCAATCCATCACTCTCCTTCTCTATCAAATAGCCCTTACACAGCCTGGAGGTGTGTTGGGTCATTCATCCTGTTGAAAAACAAATGATAGTCCCACTAAGCCCAAACCAGATGGGATGGCGTATCGCTGCAGAATGCTGTGGTAGCCATGCTGGTTAAGTGTGCCTTGAATTCTAAATAAAATCACAGACAGTGTCACCAGCAAAGCACCATCACACCTCCTCCTCCATGCTTCACGGTGGGAACCACACATAGGGATATCATCTGTTCTCCTACTCTGCGTCTCACAAGGACAAGGAGGTTGGAACCAAACATTTTGAATTTGGACTTCAGACCAAAAGACAGATTTCCACCGGTCTAATGTCTATTGCTCGTGTTTCTTGGCCCAAGCAAGTATCTTCTTCTTATTAGTTCATTTTTATTGGTGTCCTTTAGTAGTGGTTTCTCTGCAGCAATTTGACCATGAAGGCCTGATTCACGCAGTCTCCTCTAAACAGTTGATGTTGAGATGTGTCTGTTACTTGAACTTTGTGAAGCATTTATTTGGGCTGCAATCTGAGTTGCAGTTAACTAATTAACTTATATTCTGCAGCAGAGGTAACTCTGGGTCTTCCATTCCTGTGGCGGTCCTCATGAGAGCCAGTTTCATCATAGCTCTTGATGGTTTTTGTGACTGCACTTGAATAAACTTTCAAAGTTCTTTACATTTTCCAGATTGGCTGACATTCATGTATTAAAGTAATGATGGACTGTCATTTCTCTTTGCTTATTTGAGCTGTTCTTGCCATAATATGGACTTGGTCTTTTACCAAATAGGGCTATCTTCTGTATACCACCCCTACCTTGTCACAACACAACTGATTGTCTCAAATGCATTAAGGGATGAAATTCCACAAATTAACTTTTAACAAGGCACACCTGTTAATTGAAATGCATTCCAGGTGACTACCTCATGAAGCTGGTTGAGAGAATGCCAAGTGTGTGCAAAGCTGTCATCAAGGCAAAGGGTGGCTACTTTGAAGAACCTCAAATATAAGATATTTTGATTTGTTTAACACTTTTGGTTACTACATGATTCCATGTGTTATTTCATAGTTTTGATGTCTTCACTATTATTCTACAATGTAGAAAATAGTAAAAAAATTAAGAAAAACCCTTGAATGAGTAGGTGTGTCCAAACATTTGACTGGTACTGTACGTAAAGCAATTTCCTTTGAACAAGAGGTGGAATTCAGAGTATGCAAAGCACAGGAAGTGCTCGAAAAATTGGTTTCTTGAGATTCTCAAGTGAAAACCTCAGCTTGTACCTCACCAGTTTCTTTCAACGGTGCTATCTAGACAGCCTAGAAGACTGGCATCTTGAGGCTAGCAGTACCTGGCTGCCTGGAAAGTGTGTCTGAGCCCCGGGTCTCACCTCGTCTTTAGCTTTGAGCAAGGCTTCCAACTCCTCTAACGTCTGGGTCAGCTCATCCCTCGTCTCAGATTCACTGGGACCAGGCCGCCCGCTCTGAGCCTCCAGCTCTGCCACCTGCCAACACACAACACCGGAGAGAATAACAAGGAAGGACTTTTTAAATCTTAGTGTACATGCTATTACAGGATTTGTTTTTTTCCATTTATATTTGGACTTTGGCACGTGGAGCGCACAGATTCACGTCACTTTGTTAGTCAGTATGTGTTACACCTGTGCTGGTTTGTCATCTCGTTTGTGGGAAGGTGTTTCACCTGGGCTGGTAATATTTAAGAGTGGCTTGCCCAGTGCTCCAGTTGTCTTGAGAGATGTGGAGGGTTAACACCTTTAGTTGGCACTCTTCATTTGATTTCTGAAAGAACAATCCTTTATCTGATCTTACCGGTTTTTGTTTTGCTCCACTTTTTGGTTTGCGGCCTGTCTTTAATTTTGTTTGCCTGTTCTTGGGCAAATTTAGTGGGTGCTCACGGTGGGTGTCTTTAGGTCCCAGTTGTTGTTGCTAGTCAACTTTCAGTAAACACCCCCATGAGTGTCTTTCAGTACCCCTCCTAAAACCCCCACATGTTTTGTTTTGGTTGTTGTCAGTGACTCTTTGTTAGTGCGCCAATTTTTTTCTTGCTGGGGAATGTAACAAAATGGGGGCTTGTCTGGGATCTTGTTTCCCATGTGTATGGTAGTCGCTCTAATCACCTACTCAGAAGCTCTGCTGTGCCCAGATATTTGAATGTTCAAAATACACTTTTGTCATAGTTTCTGTCACTGACATCCACCCTGAGACTGTTGGAATCATTTTGAAAGTTGCATAAACACACAGGCTTATAAAATAAAATAAAATAAAACATGGACTTTAAGCATTTGTGAAAAACCCTACATGGGAGATGCTAGATAAATGTAAAAAGGCAAATCTGCTCGTCATCGCAAAGCATTATGACATCAAAGTTGCACATGCCGATTCGAGAGTGGTAGTAAAAGGGTTAGTCTACAGTGTATTGATTTGGTGGGAGGAGAAAATTCTTCCTGGGAGGGAGGATGATGAATAGGGTCCCAAGGGTGGTAGAGTACACCCCATTGACATGCAAAACTGTGAGAGGTAGAACTAAAGGCAAAATGAAAACAACAGAAATTAGAGTTTGAGCACAAGGAAAGACAAGATGGGTGTGCAGCCAAACAACAAGAACATGAACATGCCATTCAACAGAGATATATATAGATCTGGAAACACTCAATCCAGTCAGGCCATCCAGCACCCTCAACAGAGTTTGGTCTTGGACGGAACAGCCTGCTTGTACACATCACTGACAATCTGAAATGGTCCACCCACACACACAGTGTGGTGAAAAAGGCAACCTCAGCAGGCTGAAGAAATTAGTCTTGGCACCTAAGACCTTCACAAACCTTTACAGATGCACAATTGAGAGCATCCTGTCGGGCTGTATCACCGCCTGGTATGGCAACTGCACCGCCCACAACCGCAGGGCTCTCCAGAGGGTAGTGGCCCAACACATCACCGGGGGCACACTGCCTGCCCTCCCCAACACATACAGCACCAGATGTCACAGGAAGGCCAAAAAGATCATCAAGGACATCAACCCCGCGAGCCATGGCCTGTTCACCCCGCTATCATCCAGAAGGCAAGGTCAGTACAGGTGCAGCAAAGCTGGGACCAAGAGACTTAAAAACATCTATCTCAAAGCCATCAGACAGTTAAATAGCCATCACTAGCCGGCTACCACCCGGCTACTCAACCCTGCAACTTAGAGGCTGTTGCCCTATGTACATTGATATTTTGTCACTTCCCCTCCAAAGTGTTCTTGTGGGAAAAGCCTAGAAAGAGTACACTGCTTTATCTCTTGATCAGAGTTCAGATTATTACACTGTTAAAGCTGCTGTCCTTCAGGTTTATGAGTTGGTCCCAGAGGCATACAGACAACAGTTCTGTAAATTACAAAAGACAGAATTACAAAGGCATGTTGAGTTCGCAAGGGAACAAGCATGTCTTTTTGATCGGTGGTGTGGTTCTCAAGAGGTCAAGGACTTGAGGATTTAAAGACTCATACTTAGAGCAGTTTAAGAATTGCCTTCACGAAAGGGTTGTTACCTACATTTATGAGCGTAAGGATCTCACTCGAGAAAGCTGCAGTTTTTGCAGATGTGTTTGTGTTGACACATAAAACTACCTTCATTAACAAAGCACCCAGTAGTTATCTCTAAGCAAAAAGCAATCTAGAAGTCACCTCCTACTGCAAGGTTTCATTAAATTACTACAGTGCCCAAAGATAAAGATCGGCAGATATGAAAAAGCAGTTATCATAAAGGCCGTGAGAAAGGACACATTGTCTCTCAGTGTCCGAAGTTGAAACAGAAAAATGAGAGAAAAAGCAGTTCTCTTGTGGGAGCACTCAAGCCGATTAAGTCTCTGGTATCTCCTAAACAAGAGTTGGATCAGATGTGTAAGAACCCTTTGTTTCAGACGGGTTTGTGTCTCTGCAGAGTGGCGATGCTGTTAAGCACCCAGTGAAAATACTGCGAGACACTGTGGCAGCCCAGTATTTTGCCTTTGACACTTCAACAACTGATTACAGTGTGTTAGTACAAGGCGTGGAGATGGGTTGCATCGAAGTTCCTCTGTATAATGTTGAACTCGAGTCTGACCTTATTTCTGGTTCCGTTGTCATTGGAGTGAGGCTTAGCCTACCGGTGAAGGAGGTCTCATTCATTTTTGAGAAATGTAGAGTCAAACAAAGGCAAAACACGCTCCAAAATAAAGGACTGGGCTGCCCCAGCGTCTCGCAGTATCATCACATTTATCCTGATCCTGATTTAGGCAAACCTCCTGAGTTAACCTCTCCTTTGAAAACCCCAGAGGTGAGCAAGTTTATAGGACCGCTGAAGGAAGAGATGGTTCCTTCACTTCGATGTCTAGGAAGCAGCTGATTGCTTAACAGACAGAGTAAAGATGTTTCACTCTCCCCTCTTTTTGCTGAGATACATCCAGAGGAGTTTGATGAAGTTTGTGTGGGTTACTTTGACAGAGATGGTGTTCTAATGAGGAAATAGCATTCTCGCACCACTTCTGGGCAGGACAAATGGCCCAGTGCAACTCAAATTGTCCTTCCAGTTGCACTTGGACAAGAGATACTGAGGTTGGCTCATGAAAACTAACAGGTCTGTGAGAGCCGGAATTCTTACTGGTTGGTAGGTGATCAAATACTTATGTCATGCAATAAAATGCAAATGAATTACTTAAAAATCATACAATGTGATTTTCTGGATTTTTGTTTTAGATTCCGTCTCCCACAGTTGAAGTGTACCTATGACAAAAATTACAGACCTCTACGTGCTTTGTAAGTAGGAAAACCTGCAAAATCGGCAGTGTATCAAATACTTGTTCTCCCCACTGTATATCTATCTGTTGATATCACATACATTATCAAGCTCTTTGAAATCCAGTTTCAACTGTTCAGAGCTGCCCTTCATAATGTCATTAAAAACCACGGACTACGATTGAGTCGATATCCATGTCCTGGTGTAGTACATTCGGGAGCAGCTTAGTAATGTAATTTACTCAAGCTCCGGGATAGGATATTGTTCCTGGTGCAAAAACAGTCACATTTCTTATCATGGAGCTGCCCAAAATCATGGCTGGCGAGAAGGACGATAAAATCCACCAACTCCTACTCTTCACAGGGTGGCGCAGATCTCCGACAGATGGAAAAGCCCCGCTCGATCCAGAGCAGGGACGGAAGGTTGCCGACGTCAACTTTGAAATCGTAGGGGAAGGAGTAGGAGTAGGCACAGCGGCCGCAGAAACACTGGTATCCCCAGCAACGAAGGTGCAGGAAAATCAGGCTCCAGGGCAGTGAAACTATTCGTTGTTTGTATCCGCTCTGGGCCTCTCGTTGGGAGTGAAGACTGCTTCGCGGGAGGCCGCTGTCTTGGGCTTCCACGGCTCGTGACATGCGACAATCATTGTTTCCGATGCTCCTCTTACTGTGCTCCTTTGACTCCGCTGTCCTCCTTCGACTCCGCCAGTAGGATAATGACAAACGACAAGACGGAGATGCATCCAATATGCGCGATTGCCGCCCAGCCACAGGCGTAGAAAAGGTAAACATTCCACACTGCGTTTTCCCCAGTTTCTTACATAGACTGGCGACCTGCGTGATCAAGGAAGCCACCTCAAGCCAATAATCTTTAGCAAGCAAACAGTTGCCGCATTGGAACTGAGTCATTCAGATTGTCCCGAAACAAAGCATAGTAGATACAGCTCCTACAGCGCTGGAACCGTTCATTTACTTCTCCAGACAAAGAGGGGCTCCATTGGAAAACTCTGGGACTAACTTCGTTAGCTTAATGGCTAACGTTAGCAGCTTAGCGGCTCTTTCAAGTAGATTTTAACCTGTCATTTAAGCAGGAATCCCGGAACAAGAAATAGCGGTCCTAGCTGTTTAAAGCTAACCTCGTCACGAAACCCATGCAAAAACAAGATTGGTATTTATGTTTAACAAAGATTGGTTATGTTTTACTTAAAATAACAAACTGAGTGTTTCCAGCCTATTTGTGTTGGTCATTTTCCCAAAGCAAAGAGTGATAATCAGTTTCTCTTGACCATCATATGCACTGCTATTTGTTTCCTTGAAGCCATTCCACTGAGGAAAATCACGAGAGAAAAGTTACAACAGATATTATAGGAATTTCCCTTTGAAATCAGACATGTCCGTGGTAAGGACAACTTGGTTGCTGATTGTCTTTCAAGGGTGGGCAGTCAATTTATTATGACTGCACGTTTTTCCATATTGGAGATGAGTTTTGTTTTGGTTGTGCTCCTTTCAAGGAGATGAGAGAAACGTACGTCTTGTCCTTCCCTGTTTCTTAAAACGTGAGAGTTTTAGGCAACTACAGAAAGAAAAAGAAAATATATTAAAAAAAGATTGTAAAAGTAATATCTATCTTTATATATATATATATACAGTTGAAGTAGGAAGTTTACATACACTTAGGTTGGAGTCATTAAAACTTGTTTTTCAACCGCTCCACAAATTTCTTGTTAACAAACTATAGTTTTGGCAAGTCACTTAGGACAAACCACTAGGCTAAACTTCTGATAGGCAAATTGACATCATTTGAGTCAATTGGAGGTGTACCTCGATGTATTTCAAGGCCTACCTTCAAACTTGGGGCCTCTTTGCTTGACATCTTGGGAAAATAAAAAATAAATCAGCCAAGACCTCAAAAAAAGAATTGTAGACCTCCACAAGTCTGGTTCATCCTTGGGAGCAATTTCCAAACGCCTGAAGGTACCACGTTCATCTGTACAAACAATAGTATGTAAGTATAAACACCATGGGACCACGCAGTTGTCATACTGCTCAGGAAGGAGACGCGTTCGGTCTCCTAGAGATGAGCGTACTTTGGTGCAAAAAGTGCAAATCAATCCCAGAACAACAGCAAAGGAGTGAGGATGCTGGAGGAAACAGGTACAAAAGTATCTATATCCACAGTAAAACAAGTCCTATATCGACATAACCTGAAACTCTGCTCAGCAAGGAAGTAGCCACTGCTCCAAAACCGCCATAAAAAAGCCAGACTACGGTTTGCAACTGCACATGCGGACAAAGATTGTACTTTTTGGAGAAATGTCCTCTGGTCTGATGAAAGAAAAATAGAACTGTTTGGCCATACTGAACATCTTATGTTTGGAGGAAAAAGGGAGAGGCTTGCAAGCCTTAGACCACCATCCCAACCGTGAAGCACGGGGGTGGCAGCATCATGTTGTGGGGGTGCTTTGCTGCAGGAGGGACTGGTGCACTTCACAAAATAGATGGCATCATGAGGAGGGAAAATTATGTGGATATATTGAAGCAACATCTCAAGACACTTGCTTAGGCCAAGGCTTTGGTTTTTCCATGTACAGTATATTTTGAGGTTGGACATTAGCACGTGGGGCGCACAGATTGGCGTCACCTCGTTAGACTATATGTTTTACACCTGTGCTAGTTTGTCATCTTGTTTGTGTGAAGGTGTTTCACCTGGGCTGGCCAGTAGTGGCAGCTCGCCTCCCGAGTGGCGCAGCGGTCTAAAGCGCTGCATTGCAGTGCTAGAGGTGTCACTACAGACCCGGGTTCGATTCCGGGCTGTATCCCAACCGGCCGTGATCGGGAGTCCCATAGGGCGGCGCACAGTTGGCCCAGCGTCATCCGGGTTAGGGGAGGGTTTGGCCGGGGGGTTTTACTTGGCTCATTGCGCTCTAGCGACTCCTTGTGGCGGGCCAGGCGCCTGCAGGCTGACCTCAGTTGTCAGTTTAATGGTGTTTCCGCCAACACATTTGTGCGGCTGGCTTCCGGTTTAAGCGGTTGGGTGTTAAGAAGCGCAGAACTAAAAACAAACAAAATATAACTATTGTAAAATAGATTGTGTCCGTAAAATATATATAGTATGTATAATCTGGAAGTAGAAGCCTAAGTGTTATTGTTTATTAACTCCAATTAGGGGAGGGGTGGTAGGGTTTGTGGGAAATAATAAAGGAAAATATATAAAACAATAAATGAATTGGTTGTTGTCAGTGACCCTTCTTGGTTGTCTTGCTGGGGAACATAATGCAATGACAGTGGATGGTTAAATATCATCTCATCTCGGCGGTCAGCTATGATGGGTTAAAGAACCACAATAACGCAGAATACCATGGAGACCAGGTAGCCTAGTGGTTAGAGCATTGGGGACAGTAACCGAAAGGTTGCTGGATTGAATCCCCAAGCTGACAAGGTAAAAATCTGTCATTCTGCCACTGAGCAAGGCAGTTAACCCACTGTTCCCAGGGCGCGGAAGACGTGGATGTCGATTATGGCAGCCCCCCCACCTCTCTGATTCAGAGGGGTTGGGTTAAATGCGGAAGACATTTCAGTTATACAACTGACTAGGTATCCCCTTTCCTTTTATTAATTGCCGGAGGGATTTAGTCAGATTTATTTGACCTACTTTTACAAATAAATTGTGACTCATAGTTTTGAATTCCACATATGCTCATGTGGGGAGTGACAGTGATTAAAAGAGAGAAACTATTTATCCCTTGAAATCAAAACTTTTTTTTTTACTTTTCGCCAATTATCTTCACTTTAACACCAGACAGGAACATGGTGAGAATTGTATAACAAAACAGACTTGTTTATTGAAAACTGAAGTTTGCATGGGTTTGTGCTCAGCCTTCGCAATTACCATCTCTCCCTTTATATCTCCTCCGCATCTTCAGAGTGAATTTCAAAGTGGCCCTTTAAGATTCCATGTCATGCCATCCAGCGGCGCTTGAGAAAGCTGCTCTAAGGGTATCTAGCATTCCGATAGGACCCAACCCCATCCTGTCAAATCCATGTGACAGCAAGTCCCCGGGGGAATGATGGTACTGCTTGCTCACAACAGCCCTTTCACACCACCGCTGACAACATGGACAACAGTATTACTGATGAGACCTGAAGCCAATCTAACCTCAACATACAAGTACATGAAAATAGTCCTTTCTGAAATTCTCATTTCATCTCTAAAACTGTTATCAAATTGCCTTGCAGGAAAATGAATAGGAGCCCAAGTCGAATACATTATGGTGAAATTAGCTGAAAAGAGCTTGTATGAACAATGTTAGCATTATCCCTTGGTATAGTTTGTATTTAAAAAGGACTTCCTCGCTTCGCTCCTACCGCATCTCAGCTACTGTCTACAGAAGTGCAAGGCAAGACATGAGAGAGTAGGCTTGGAACCAGAGCATCTCTGCAGTGTCAGAGATATCCCAGAAAATAAACCGACCCCTTCAGTAAAGCGTGTCTACCGCTTGCAGAGCCTGGAGAGGAAAGGGCTTACTTTGAATGGTGGCTTGGTAGAAAATCCTAGCCAATGTCTTGCCTGCTCTCCCTCTGGGTGATTTGTCACTTCCTCCCTAACTAGGGCAGGGGGAAATAGGGTGTCCTGTCCTCAAACTGCTTTACCGCTCCGCCAAGCCCTGGAGACATGGTCTACTTCCAACCACCTGGTTGACTTTGTTGCAGAAGTGGATAACCTTAGCTTGTTTTCAGACTGAGATGGATGTTGTTCCCCTCAGTGCCTGAAGCTAAAATAGGACTGTTGACAGCCAATTTCTTCCAGAAGATGTTCCGGTGGTACTTTAATCTGTCACATGAAAGAACCTCATTAAGCCTGACCAAGGACACATCTCTTTTTCCAATTAAGTTCAAGTTAAGCAAAACACATTTCTCCCTCTGATTATCGAGGCACGTCAACAGTGATACATAAAATATGTTATCAAACCGGTGGTACCTGCAGCACTGAATGTGCAGCATTTACCAAATGTCAGCACGGTCCTTTGACATAACCCAGGTGTAACTACCATGTGACCACTGATCTTCAGTAGATCTTCATATGCTGTTGCTTTGAGAATGGTCTCTCTCATGGGCACGATCCCACTTTGACCACCAAAGTGGCAAAGTCTAAGGGTTACCCCCTGTTTAAACCTAATAATCTGCCATTATGGATCCAGACCAGTTAAGTGGGATGCAAGCAACTGGAATAGCAGTGGTCTGTCACCATAGCTCTTACCTGATCTCGTAGCCTGCCAGTCTCCTCCTGATACTCAGCCAGCTGTTTCTTCCACTCCTCCACGCCAGTGTTAGCCTCGTGAAGTGCCGCCACTAGCTTAGCGTTGCTATCCTGCAGGGTGAACAGCTCTGCCTCCAGGTTAATCTCACATATGGACCTGGAGGGAAAAACCAAATCAGAAGATAAGTGCACCATGATTAGACTAACCAGAGGTCATAGTCAGGTGCAAAGTACTGCTCACTGAGTGATATACAGTACAGCTATTAAGGGGTTTTAGAATCCCTGTCATGCCAGAATGTGGGACCATTAGTCATTATATTGAATGAATAAGAGCTTTCAAATAATTTGAGGGAGATGGGAAAATTACACCAGTCTTCTAAGACCAGCATCTTCTAAAGTACTGAGGCCTCAGGCAAAAAACAGCCTCCATGCCGTTTCTAACTGTCTGCCAACTACCAACCAACTCACCATAGCAACAGGCACTAAAAAAAACATACAACCCTCGTTACATGCAAGAAAAGAACAAGGAGGGGTTGTCAGAGAACATTTGAAAATTGTATTTTGTGTGCATGGGTGGGTTGGAAGGCAGACTGGTGTCTGAATGGCTCTGTTGTAGAGCCTCATTAATGACCATGTTTTAACTATACATGACTCAGCCTCATACAGGTCAGTGGCCACCTGTCATTGGGCTCAACCTCCCACTCACAACAACCTCCACAATAGGAGAAACCATACCGCCTAGAGCCATGGCTTGATTATGCTAGTACATTTCCACAGCTAAAACACGTCCCATACACTCTATATAGGAGTTATTATCTAATGGTTTGCTTTAAGCACTGATCTGCTTTCCTCTCGCCACGCACGCTCCTCCCTAACGTAGTGGTGAGTTAAATCATGTGTGACAGTCTCCGGGTCACATCATCCTATTACGTGAGCTCAGCGTCCGTGTGGCGTTCCATTCACTTAGGCACCATATATCCCATGTTCTAAAAAGGCTTCACCTCTGCCATTGTGATCACATTTATGCTTTCGCACCACAAGCCCACTGAACCTTTATCATCATTTGGCACGTTAGCGCAAACTCTGCCCCAGAAATCAGATGACGGGGAACACACACTATGCCTGGCGACACGTGATAGCTGCTCAGTGACTCACTAGGTAACCCAACAGTTGCATGACAACACCAGATAGTGGGAGACAATAGGCTACATTTACATTTTACATTTAAAATGTCACACTATGCTACCACAATTAAAATAAAATGTCACAATCTGGTGCGAGCTAATTTGAAAGGTTATTTGAAGACACCAATGTGACTTCACACCAATGGGGTGGCACATTATTACCATTTGGAGAAAAATAGTGTGCACTGTGGTCTACAGTATTTTAATTTAACCTTCATTTAACCAGGAAGTCACACTGAGGTCAGAATACCTCTTTCCCAAGGGAGACCTAGCCACTGTAAACAATGACCATGGTGGCACAATGGAACTCGACTTTTTTGGATCTCATTGTGTAACTACAAGGTGTGTGTTTTGCGAACTGCAGTGTGCGGGGGGGGGGGGGGGGGGGCTGTTCCATAACATTACCCTTCAGACAGCATCTTCTTAATGCGCTCCTTCTCCGACGTCAGCTGCTCCATGTCGGCGCTCTTGCTGCGGAACAGCTTGTCCTCGGGTCCGTTGACAGTCAGCAGCGGCGGCGAGTGGCGGTCCTCTGATAAGTCCTGGGGGACCACAGGGACATGATTAGTGACAGGACGGATATCATGGAAAGGAGTTACACGGACACCCCCAATGCTACTGTATGTCCAACTCTTCCATCGCTGTGGGAGCTCAATGAAGCTGACCACAACTACTCTACATTATGAAGGGAAGGGGTGGCCAACCAGTCTCCTGCAGAGCTACTGGGTATGCAGGTTTTTGCTCAAGCCCTGCTCTAACACACCTGATTCTACTAATTAGCTGCTTTGATATGCTTAAATTAGGTGTGTTACAGTATAAGGTGTTCCAAAAGCCAGCATACCCCAGTGGCTCTCCAGGAGATGAGTTGGCCAAATCTGACATAGGCCTGTTAACTCTATGACGGCCTAAGGATTGGTTTAGACAAACCAGGGCTCACTTCAATACGTTTTTAATACAAATGTGAGCTCTTGGTTAGAAATCGTGGATGAATAAGTGATGTGTCCATCTCATGTGTCTTTCTGAACTAACAGACAACACATAGGGATCTCTTTCTGATATCTCTGTCTGTATCTGAATTTGGTGTGCTTGTTACGGGAATTAAAGGGATACTTCGGGATTTTGGCAATGAGGCCTTTTATCAACTTCCCTAGTCAGATGAACTCGTGGATACCATTTTTATGTCTGTGTGCAGTTTGAAGGAAGTTACTATCTAGCGCAATTGCTAACTAACATTAGTGCAATGACTGGAAGTCTATGGGTATATGTGTTAGCATGGTAGCAGATACCCATAGACTTCGTCATTGCGCTAATGCTAGTTTGCATTGGCTCGCGAAACTACCTCTAACTTCCTTCATACTTGACACAGAGACATACAAATGGTATCCACGAGTTCATCCGACTCAAGGGAAGTAGATAAAACACAAAGTATCCCTTTAAGAAAACATGAACGCTGAAAATAAGGACTGAGCATATCCTACAGTGTTCTCATTAAAATAGAATAATTTGTTTGGATCTGAAAAGGGAGCGGAATGACTATTCATTTCACACGGCATATTTCTATTTGTCATAGCTATTCCCCTGCCAGTTAGAGCATTGACATTCAGGGGCTGTACAATGAGACAGAAACAGGGCAGCTCAGCATTTGTGATGTGAGTAGATATTTATTGTTCGAGGGACATTCAAACTGTTTTTTTTTAAATTCTGTATTAGTATTGTACCGTTTCTGTTACCTGACAAAGATAAATGGTTGAAACATTAGCCCTCGTTAGTACAATAAAATGACAGGAAGAAGATGACAAGCTGCCGCTATACATTGAGACACCTCATCCAAAACAACAGGTTGCCAAAAGTAATTAGGTCATTTATCAACCACCATACTGATGTAGGATCTTAATTTGAGCTACTTTGCTAAATAATCCTACAGCAACTGGAAATGTGAATTATTATGGGGCTTATAATTATTGGACATTTTTGTAGGGGGTGATACGTTTTCCATAAGGGAAAATCAAGTCTGACATTTCAAAGTGAAAATTACAAACTTCAGAAGCCTTGCAGGAAATTCTCCTGCAACAGGGTGATCAAATGAAGATCCTACATCTGTATCCGCGACACAGGTTCAAAGTTGAACAAGCAACCATGGGGAGCCACACAGCTGCTAAACGCATTACTTTGTAGAGCATGAAGCAGCATATGGCTCTTTCCTTTTAACATGACTTAAATTCGAAGGAACATTGCCCGAGTTGCAATGCTTTCATTTGTATGCCAGTGGATACTGAAAGACAATTCTCTGTATTGTACAGTGCATTCAGAAAGTATTCAGACCCATTGACTTTTATCACATTTTGTTAAGTTACAGCCTTATTATAAAACGAATTAGATAAATGTGTTCCCTCAATCTACACACAATACCCTATAATGACAAAGTGAAAACCGGGTTTTATACGTTTTTGAAAATGTATTTAAAATAAAAAACAGAAATGCCTTATTTACATAAGTATTCAGACCCTTTGCTATGAGACTTGAAATTGAGTTCAGGCACATCCTGTTTCCATTGATCATCCTTGAGCTGTTTCTACAACTTGACTGTCCACTTGTGGTAAATTCAATTGATTGGACATGATTTGGAAAGGCACACACTTGTCTATTTAAGGTCCCACAGTTGACAGTGCATGTCAGAGCAAAAACCAAGCCACGAGGTCGAAGGGATTGTCCGTAGAGCTCCGAGACAGGATTGTGTCGAGGCACAGATCTGTGGAAGGGTACCAAATAATGTCTGCAGCATTGAAGGTCCCCAAAAACACAGTGGCCTCCATTTTTCTTAAATGGAAGAAGTTTGGAACCACCAAGACTCTCCCTAGAGCTGGCCGCCCGGCCAAACTGAGCACAGAGTTCCTCTGTGGAGATGGGAGAACCTTCCAGAAGCACTCCACCAAACAGGCCTTTATGGTAGATTGGCCAGAAGGAAGCCACTCCTCAGTAAAAGGCACGACAGCCCGCTTGGAGTTCGCCAAAAGTTACCTAAAGGACTCTCAGACCATGAAAAACAAGATTCTCTAGTCTAATGAAACCAAGATTGAACTCTTTGGCCTGAATGCCATGTGTCACGTTTGGAGGAAACCTGGCACCATCCCTACGGTGAAGCATGGTGGTGGCAGCGTCATGCTGTTGGAATGTTTTTCAGCTGCAGGGACTGGGTGACTAGTCAGGATCAAGGGAAAGATGAACAGAGCAAAGTACAGAGAGATCCTTGATGAAAACCTACTCCAGAGTGCTTAGGACCTCAGACTGGTGTGAAGATTCACCTTCCACAGGACAGTGACCCTATGCACAGAGCCAAGACAATACAGGAGTGGCTTTGGGATAAGTCTCTGAATGTCATCGAGTGGCCAAGCCAGAGCCCGGACTTGAACCCGATCGAACAAAAATAGCTGTGCAGCGACGCTCCCCATCCAACCTGACAGATCTTGAGAGGATCTGCAGAGAAGAATGGGAGACACTCCCCAAATACAGGTGTGCCAGGCTCGAGGTGTCATACCCAAGAAGACTTGAGGCTGTAATCACTGCCAAAGGTGCTTCAACAAAGTACTGAGTAAAGGGTCTGAATACTTATGTAATTGTGATATATATATATATATTTTTTTTTATAAATTAGCAAAAAATTCTAAAAACCTGTTTTTGTCATTATGGAGTTGCGGGTAAAAAGGTAATTATTTTTTATATATATATTTTTTTACCCCCTTTTTCTTCCCAATTTCGTAGTATCCAATTGTTAGTAGTTACTGTCTTGTCTCATCGCTACAACTCCCGTACGAGCTCGGGAGAGGCGAAGGTCGAGAGCCATGCGTCCTCCGAAGCACAACCCAACCAAGCCGCACTGCTTCTTAACACAGCGCGCATCCAACCCAGAAGCCAGCCGCACCAATGTGTCGGAGGAAACACCGTACACCTAGCGACCTGGTCAGCGCGCACTGCGCCCGGCCCGCCACAGGAGTCGCTATTGCGCGATGAGACAAGGATATCCCTGCCGGCCTAACCCGTACGACGCTAGGCCAAATTGTGCGTCGCCCCATGAACCTCCCGGGAGCGGTCGGCTGCGACAGAGCCTGGGCCCGAACCCAGAGTCTCTGCATCGCAGTGCGTTAGAACACTGCGTCATCCGGGAGGCCCCGGGAAAAAGCAATTTAATCAATTTTAGAATAACGTAACAAAATGTGGAGGCTTGTTAGCCTTTTTTCATTTCGGTCACGTAAGCCATTTTACTTATTTGCTATAGCCAGGCCAAATAAGAGGAATAACTGTTTGTGATTAGGAAACTTATGAGAACCATACAAACGTTAGCACACAACGTCCAGGGGGTGAGCACGCTCTACCACTACGGGGCAGTTTAGTTGACGCAAAGTAAGACATTCTCGTGTTCCAATTGTTTGTTTTAGTAGCGTGAATCATTCCTGTTCACAGAGGTGAAGTGCGGAATAATTGAAGGAATGAATCCGAGCCTCACGCTTATCACCTGTGGAAGGCGGGGCTTCCAGTGAGGCCCGGATTTCATTGGCCTTGTCAGGAGTGATTGTAGATCCTTCAACCGAAGTCGTGAGAGTTCGACACCCCATAGTATGTTGTACCAAAGTTGACTGACTGAAAGGGAACTAAACTTGAGCTCGACAAGCGCCGAGTGCATCCGTGAGGCATTACACCCCTGCACTCAGAAAATCTTGTATTATTAATTTGTCTCAGAGTCAGCCTGTGTGTATTCCCCCAAGGAAGTTGTTTCTACGACCTAGCTACTCCCTCACTATACTTAAAAAACGTGGATAAAAAATGCACAGGGCCAGCATTCAAACAGAGCTAGCGCTAGCTAGGTCCAAAAGTGAAGAGCAAGAAATCAAAGCCAAGACAACTCCACACACCAAAGTCAATGGCTAGGGACCACAGTTCTCTACATTATTCATAATGTGGATCATGTTTAAGTAATAATGGATTACAAATTTCCAACAGTTTCCCCTCATCGTTGACTAGTGCATTCCAATTGGAGCAAGTGCAAACATACAACAGTACTACATCCTAATGAGTGGAATAGCTCATTAGGCTTGTAGTTCAAATGATCATATCTCAAGTGGAATCTTTTCCCTTAAAATGTACAGACAGATTGTATTTGATCATGGGATGATATGCTTTTTTCCTGTTTCCCGCTCTCCAAATCTACCCTCATCATACTGTTACTGCATTATTGAGAACAATGGCTCATGGAAACACTAGGGGGTCTTCTAGGAACTCCCAAGTCCCATTGAAAATGCATCATGAAGTAGGCCATCTGGGATGTGATGGGGAGAATGACTTTGGAATAACTTGCAGGGAGTGCGCTCTCTGTGCCAGTCGGCAGCAGAGAGAAAAGAGGTGTAATAGACATGACACTAACCTGAGAGAGCTGAGAGATGAGCAAGCAGATGGTGCATCAGTGGCAGCGAGGCAGAGGGCACCCACGTGGGGGGAAAAGAGAATGGGTGAGAAGAGAAAGAAGAGAGAGATAAGTGTGTTTTCATGAAAAGAGCTTAAAAAAAAGAGCAATAATCAGCAATATTTCAGTGTCATACTGTCTGCTCCAGTGCACACCATTTTATGCAAAAAAATAAAACAAAGATAGTCGCTGGTAATGCTTTATTTCAGTCAGCTATTCCCTTCATATTTTGTAATTACCTTGTATAATGATAATTACATGCTAATTTCCTTTTGGATTCTGTGAAATTTGGTTCTAGGTAATTACTAATTGTGTAGAATTAAGTACCCATTGTTACAACAATTTCTCTAGGAAAATATCATATGTAGTAGGGCTATAGAATAAAGCTCTACTGAGTTTCATGACCATAAAATGAAGAGGATGAGATGATTAAAAACGATACATTTTAATTTCAAACAGCTATAAAATATTAAACCAAAGTTATAACCCTGTGCCACCGCAAACCAAGTACATCACCACTGTTGACTTATTTATCGGAGTCTTTGTCAAACCTATTCTCCTTGCTTTATACCTTTCCTTTACACTTGGTTTCCTTGAGACCCTGAACCAGCGTTATTAATTAATAAGCCCTTGCATCAGTGGCATATTTCGGTACATGCCGGCTCTCTTTGTGGGTTCTTAACGGTGAGGTCATATTAAATATAGACAACCCTCGTACTCGAGCGCAACCATCTGCCCTTTTCATATGGCTGCCATCATGTATAGCCCCGGTTCACAGGGAAGTTCCTAGCTCCTGTCATGAATGACCATGATGCGCCTACAGCATGACTGACGCCTGAATGCAGACTTCACATCTCAGGGGACTAACGTGGCCTCCTGATCTCCTTTCCGTCATCTGCTCTGACAAAATATGTGAAAGAAGTGGACAGGTGAAAGCTAATTCCCAATAGACATCAAGCATATTGCTTTCACCTATCAGATACGAAGCCGAGGATGAAAGTAATATACTTTAGACTGTTGAGATGCACCCTAACCACATAGCTCTGCATCAGTGGGAGTGCACTGCTGCCTTGGAGGCAGTGAAAGAAGTGGGTGTACCCATGCTATTTGTCAGTGGCCAGGGCTTGTAAGGTTTGGAGTGTGGTGAATTAATACAATGGGAGAGGAAGCAAAACCTGGAGCATCAACAACGCTTCTTTTGTAGCTGTCCCTCCAGCTACAAAATAAATTCACTAATAAGCTTTACAACACTAAAATGCAGGACCTCCAGACAAAGCTTTTACAGTTATATCATAGACGTGACAACACATCTGCCATAACCATAATGACTTAAGTCAATTACAATAATTCTTTCATGAAGTGGTGTCATATTAGGACCGGCGTGTGTATGCTAAATGTCAGCATATATTTCATACATGAAACTGCACCACTTGTGTTTAATTCACAGAACACAAATCGATACGTTTAACTTATCTTATCTACAAGTCAAACATAAAGCCAAAGCCAGCCTCTCTGTGTGTGTGTGTGTGTGTGTGTGTGTGTGTGTGTGTGTGTGTGTGTGTGTGTGTGTGTGTGTGTGTGTGTGTGTGTGTGTGTGTGTGTGAGAAAGTACAGGGATGAGTGCACTCTAGATGGAGGAGAGGAATGAGTCAGTGAACTGTACAAAGAAATGCGCTGTGCTCCAGCCAGTTTCCTAGGTGACCCCATTGCAATTACATTATACATTCCCACAGTAGCCAAAGGAATGTTTCCGCCTGGTGTCAACGGGCACGGGGGCATAGTTTGTGGAACTAATGTGATAAAACAGAGTGAAATCAGATCACATCAAAATAAGCCCAGCTGTAAGATGTGCCTTGTAAAACATGACTTGAGAATATCACCAACCAGGAAAGCTATGAAGAAGAATGTACCGTTGTTTCTGCTGTATTGTTGGAGTTATGTCACATTTATGAATACCCAAACAATGACTTCCCGGGGTATCTACTCTATACTGCCCATTGTTCATAGTCGTGCATAATAGGAATTCATGCCAGTAGAATGCCGCCTAACGCCTGTTTATCCAATATGCTAAACAGCGAGGCTATTGTACAGTTACACAAAGGCTCTGGTTGGCTGTAGACAGTATGGAAAACTGCTTCCCCCGTGACTAGCGCTATTCTGAAAAAAACATGTTTGCCTTATACTGTTGGCAGCTACTCATGTTCAATGGCTTCTTGTTAGTGGTTTGCAGCACACACACAGCTCTCATTCAATGCATGTTGGTACAAAAACAAATAACCAAAATGGCCCTAGCACTTATCAAGCAATGGATTCCAATTACTTTGCTGAAATAGCCATTCAAATGAATTGGACGAGCCATCGATTCAGGTTGGCTCTGTAACAACGAGCTGTATAACAATGTGATTTCCAAACGCAATTAGTTTGTATTTACATAGTTTGTGCGGTGTATAAATTGTGTCTCCCGCCCACATTGGCTCAAGCTGTCATTATTTATACAGCAAATCCTTCAAAGGTAACCCAGTGATTATATATCCCATATTAATCCCAAGAAACAAACAACCATAATGCCTTTCAGCACACAACATGGTACAAGAGAATCTTTGGAGGAATAGCCATGGGAAGTAGTTTGGGGTGGGGGTGTTGCGTTTTTTTAGCAGACAGGAGGGATGCAGAAAGAAATGATTGCCCGCACTGAAGACGTCTATATCAGTCCACTAATACAGGACTAACCTAGTGCACCACTTTTGTGAAAATGTTTTTACAACGTTTTAAAACGTTTTAAAACGTTAATCTGATAATACTTATGGAATATAAAAATACTTGCTTGATATATATTGCCTACCTCATGCCTTTTGCACACATTGTATATAGATTCTCTTTTTTCTACCATGTTATTGACTTGTTTATTGTTTACTCCATGTGTAACTCTGTGTTGTCTGTTCACACTGCTATGCTTTATCTTGGCCAGGTCGCAGTTGCAAATGAGAACTTGTTCTCAACTAGCCTACCTGGTTAAATAAAGGTGAAATAAAAAATATTTAAAAAAAAAAAAAAAATAGCTTATGTTTTCTAGTTTCTTAAAATACTTATTTCTATGTGAAAACTGAAATGGTATATTCATTCCTTTTCCTTTTTAGTAGATGCTCTTATTCAGAGCAACTTACAGTAGTGAGTGCATAAATTCACATACTTTTTCGTACTGGTCCCCCGTGGGAATCAAACCCACAATCCTAGCATTGCAATCACCATGATCTACCAACAACCACATCACCACAAACTAGCTGATGTCTCAATGTACTCAATTACTGTATTGTGCATTGTTTTTCTTCATGGTGAGGGAAAGTCTACAGGTACAAACCTAGATGACCAGCCTATTTACAACACAGTAATGTACATTTACATGAAGTGGTTTGTAAGCACGGTAAATTAATACCGCACAAAAATTGGTTGTTTTCCATGTTATTTGATCAAGAAAATATACAAATTTGATGTGGATGTTTTGTGTCTTTGCCCATTACTTTGCACCTTTTTTTTGTATTTTTGTAATTTTTTTTGTATTTAACACCCATTTTCATGATATCCAATTGTGATCTTGTCTCATCGCTGCAACTCCCCAACGGTCTTGGGAGAAGAAAAGGTCTAGTCATGCGTTCTTCGAAACATGACTCGCCAAACCGCACTTCTTAACACCCGCCCGTTTAACCCGGAAGCCAGCCGCACACAGTTCAACTTGACGACCGAAGTCAGCCTGCAGGCGCCCGACCCGCCACAAGGAGTCGCTAGAATGCGATGAGCCAAGTAAAGCCCATAACCCGGATGACGCTGGGCCAATTGTGCACCGTCCTATGGGACTCCCGGTCGTGGCCACTTGTGACACAGCCTGGGATCGAACTCGGGTCTGTAGTGATGCCTCAAGCACTGCGCCACTCGGGGAGGCCCCAACTTTGCACCTTCTGATGTAAATGTTTGAACAGTGAAAAAAAGTATATATTAACAAAAATAAAGAATAAATTGAAAAAAATATTGTTTAACAAATTTAGTGCACTGGGCTTTGAAAGTTTCTAAAAGTGCAGTCGCAAAAACCATCAAGCGCTATAATGAAACTGGCTCTCATGAGGACCGCCACAGGAAAGGAAGACCCAGGGTTACCTCTGCTGCGGAGGATAAGTTAATTAGAGTTACCAGCCTCAGATATTGCAGCCCAAATAAATACTTAACAGAGTTCAAGAAACATACATCTCAACATCAACTGTTCAGAGGAGACCGCGTGAAATCAGGCCTTCATGGTCGAATTACTGCAAAGAAACCACTACTAAAGGACACCAATAAGAAGAAGAGACTGGCTTGGGCCAAGAAAGACGAGCAATGGACATTAGACCGGTGGAAATCTGTCCTTTGATCTGGAGTCCAAATTTGAGATTTTTGGTTCCAACCACCATGTCTTTGTGAGACAGAGTAGGTGAACGGATGATCTCCGCATGTGTGGTTCTCACCATGAAGCATGGAGGAGGAGGTGTGATGGTGTGGGGGTGCTTTGCTGGTGACACTGTCTGTGATTTATTTAGATTTCAAGGCACACTTAACCAGCATGGCTACCACAGCATTCTGCAGCGATACGCCATCCCATCTGGTATGCGCTTAGTGGGACTATCATTTGTTTTTCAATAGGAGAATGACCCAAAACACACCTCCAGGCTGTGGAAGGGCTATTTGACCAAGGAGAGTGATGGAGTGCCTTATCAGATGACCTGGCCTCCACAATGTCCCGACTTCAACCAAATTGAGATGGTTTGGGATGAGTTGGACTGCAGAGTGAAGGAAAAGCAGCCAACAAGTGCTCAGCATATGTAGGAACTCCTTCAAGACAGTTGGAAAAGCATTCCAGGTGAAGCTGGTTGAGAAAATGCCAAGAATGTGCAAAGCTGTCATCAAGGCAAAGGGTGGCTACTTTGAAGAACCTCAAATCTAACATATTTTGATTTGTTTAACAGTTTTTTGGTTACTACATGATTCCATATGTGTTATTTCATAGTTTTGATGTCTTCACTATTATTTATCGATGCAGAAAATAGTAAAAAAATAGTAAAAAAAAAAAATAGTAAAAAAATACACACATACATACATACATACACACGGTCCTGAGGGTAGCACTGCTAAGCCATGTGCTTATCTGTCATATACACACACGATCCTGAGGGTAGCACTGCTAAGCCATGTGCTTATCTGTCATGCCTCAGCAGTTAACTTATGGGGCTAATCAAACAGCTGCAATTCCAGGCCTCACCTGTGGGGCGGCGATATTCAGAGCGGGGTTGGTCAGTTCAAATTTCTCCTGTGATTTCTCCCTTGCAAGACGTGCTGCTTCTTTCACTTCCTTGAACTGGTCTGAAAACTATGGACGAAAAAGTTAAATGTAAGTATCAGAGTAATTAGTCAACCAGTGTCCATTAGAAATGTGTTTCTTCTGAATTTGAGACAGTCTATAGTGGTGACTAACCTGCTGAAGCTGTTGCTCGGTGGCAAAGCCCAGGCCATACACGGTGTTGGCGCGGCTGTCAGCCCACTGGCCAAACTTCTGGGAGGTTTTGGTGAAGGTCATGTTGGGGGTGATGGTGCTGTTGATGATGGCCTGTGATGGATGGCAGAGGCCGTGGAATAAATCAACCGCTTATTTCTAATCAACAAAGCAACAAAGGAAAACTTCACACATCACTGCTTGATTCTGCCACCTTGCCTGGGGCCTACTGATAATAAATTCACAGAGAAAAACAACATTACCAACACATCAGACAAAGGCATTATTGTACAAAATGTACTAAATTAAAGTTCACCATTTCCCTTTTTAATCCATCAACCCATTCAGTGAGCGAGAGCATTAACATTCTCATTGAGTAAGGACATCCACTCACTCTAGTACTGACAAAAACCTAAGCAAAATAATAATATGTCTGCTGACTACCTTTGAAGCACCCTTTGTAGGACAAGTATAGGGAGGCAGGACTAGAAAATGTTACATGCTCATTAGTCAAGAGCAGGCCAGGTCCCCTATAATGTGTGTTGGGAAGCAGCCAAGGGTACATCTAACTACCCTCTACCAGACATGACACAGCAGGTCCTTACTAATGGTGTTACTCAAAGGGGACTCTGCTGTTCAATCATACTGCATCAAAGGCAATCTGGACAATGAGGACCATGTTGGTAAGAGAGAGCCAGCAGGGTTCACATCTCACCTTGGTGCCCCCCACACTGATGATGCGGTACACACTCCGATTGGCATCGTAGAAGAAGGAGACGGTGACGGCATGCTTGCTGGCAGGAAGCCAGTTCCTCTTGGTGGCCGGGTCTATCTGGAAGACGTGCGCTCTGGCACTGAAGATGGGTTGTTCCCTTCAGGGGAGAAACACACAAGGTTATTTAGCAATGCAGCCCTGTCACTCACTGCCATTCTCTTCTAAGACAAGGAGGTGAAATGGAGGACGTATGCATGTTACTTTTACATGATTCCATTGCTGCCACTCAAGCTGTGGGAGGGGAGCCCCTTTTTGAGATTCACACTCGGATTCATTTTGAGCCCTGGAAATGTCTCTCCTTTCAAATGAGCCACCACAACGCATTAACAACTTAAAGGCCAAACAAACAAAATAGTTCTGAAAAGAAAATGTTCTGCAGAGGCACATATTGCTCAGACATTCCCATCTTTTAAATGGATGGCATTTCATTATTTCTATAGCCTGTGGGTATTGTTGTGGGTTTAGGTTAGGAATGACCTAATGTAGCAGGCATAAAATAAATGCCTGAAGCTAGATCTTCTACCTACTGGTAAATAACTACCGGGGGCAGGTTCTCTACTGCACTGTTCAACCAATCCAGTAAATGTGGAGGAGTTAAGATGGAGTGTCGCCTTGTTAATGTCCAAAAGCGGAAGTTGCGCCACAGGCTCACTTTCCTTTTCCTTTGAAAACCTGGAACATCTGGTTGTTGGGTACTCGACAGAGGCTAGGTTAGAAGGAAAGGCCAGAGTTTTTTCTGCCATTTAAATCCTTGTGTAGTGCCGCCTAAGCATTTTTTTAAAGTCCAAACAGTGGAGAAAAAAAACAGTGGGAGAATATGTAAGGCTTGAAAAGCGCGTTCAGTGTAAACTTAAACGACTAAAACCAGATATAGAGTATGTAGAAAAGATAATGGACGTACACACTCAGTGGCCAGTTTTTTTCGCTCCAACATACAGTGAGTCGCAGGCAGACAGTCATTCAGTTACTGTTTGATTGAATGTTAGAATGGGCAAAACGAGTGACCTAAGTGACTTTGAGCATGGTTTGAGCGTCCATGCCAGGCGCGCCGGTTCCAGTATCTCAGAAACGTCCAGCCTCCTGAGCTTTTCAGTATGACAGTGTCTAGGGTTTACTGAGAACAGTGCGCAAAACCAAAAAACATCCAGTCAGTGGTAGTCCTGTAGGTGAAAACAGCTCGTTGAAGTAGAATGGCACAACAGTGGTGTGCAGAACGGCATCTCAGAACGCACAACCCGTTGATAACTATCATGGATCGACTATTGAAGCAGATGACCACACCGGATTCTACTCCGATCAGCTAAAAACGAAGAAGCGGCTGCAGTGGGCATGTGATCACCAACACTGGACAATTGAGGAGTGGAAAAACATTGCCTGGTCCGATGAATACCGGTTCCTGTTGTGTTATGCGTAAGTAGTATGAATCCATGGCCCCATCCTGCCTGGTGTCAACGGTACAGGCTGGTGGCGGTGGTGTGGGGATTGTTTTCCTGGCATCGCTAGGTTCTTTGATACCAATTGATCAATGTTTCCATTCCCCGAAGAATTCAAGATGTTATGGATGCAAAGGGGGTGGTCTGAGCCGCTACTAGATGGGTGTACCTAATGTTGTTTTTTTAATCACATAATCTTTGAGAACTAACAAATCACCAAAATAAAAGCCCCAGAATTTTGGGCAATCAATCTGTGCTCCAATGGATAACAACACATGAAAGCCAGTGAGTAAAAAAATATATAGTTTAAATAATTGACCAGTGCACCAGTGGTACTGAAGTACATTCATTTCCAATGGAACGCTGCGTTTGCCTTGCAGCATTGCGTCGCAGAGGCAGTTTCAGGGCGCTCTGTGTGTTGCATATGTTGGATTTATCAAAAGTGTGCGTAATGCCTCGATTACACCTTCAGCGTAATTGCGCAAAATGGTACGCAGCAGCATCTACATGTGTGCAACAAAAGTTCAACATTCACCTTTTGCTACCATAATTTGATGCATATGTTCCATGTTTGATAAATCCAACTTATTCACCACACAGAACGCACTGCAACTGCAACACAACGCTGCAAGGCAAACGCAGCGTTCCATTGGAAATGAACGTTTTGGCGTACCAAAATGCAAGGACACTGTAGGTGTGATCGAGGCGTAAGTCACTTACGACTTATCGAAATCTCCTAAGGAACGTTTGGATGATGCCCGTGGTTTCTTCCCGTCACAATTGCGTGGCCTGTACAAGTATTAAAAAGTCCAACACCTTCAGATCGTTCATTACAAATAAAGAATACACCATCAATAGATTAATTGCCTGTGGATCTAACAATGTAGTGTATCTACTGTCTTGTCCATGCGGCTTGCAATACACTGGTATTCACTTTGCTCCTCCCTTCCTGTAGGCAGAAACTCAAAAAGGATGAACCCGTGCTAAGGACTATTCAACGCTGGTCTGACCAATCTGAATCCAAGCTTCAAGATTGTTTTGATCATGCAGACTGGGATATGTCCCGGGTAGCTTCCGAGAATAATATTGACTAATATACTGATACGGTGACTGAGTTTTTCAGGAAGTTTATAGGAGATGTTGTACCCACTGTGACTATTAAAACCTTCCCTAACCAGAAACCGTGGATAGATGGCAGCATTCGCGCGAAAAACTGAAAGTGCGAACCACTGCATTTAACCATGGCAAGGTGACTGGGAATATAGCAGAATACAAACAGTGTAGTTATTCTTGCCGCAAGGCAATCCAACAGGCAAAACATCAATATAGAGACAAAGTGGAGTCACAATTCAACGGCCCGGACATGAACGTATGTAGCAGGGTCCACAGACAATCACGGACTACAAAAGGAAAACCAGCTACGTCGCAGACACTGACATCTTGCTTCCGGACAAGCTAAACACCTTCTTCACCCACTTTGAGGATAACACAGTGCCACCGACGCGGCCCGCTATGAAGGACTCTGGGCTCTCCTTCTCCGTGGCCGTGAGTAAGACATTGAAGCGTGTTAACCCTCGCAAGGCTGCCGGCCTAGATGCGCAAGGCGGTCATCCCTAGCCGCGTCCTCAGAGCATGCACAGACCAGCTGGCTGGTGTGTTTACGGACATATTCAAAATCTCCCTATCCCAATCAGCTGTCCCCACATGCTTCAAGATGGCCACCATTGTTCCTGTACCCAAGAAAGTTAAGGGAACTGAACTAAATGACTACCGCCCCCCATTCCACTCACTTCTGTCATCATGAAGTGCTTTGAGAGACTAGTCAAGGATCATATCACCTCTACCTTACCTGTCACTCCCAGACCCACTTCAATTGGCATACGGCCCCAATAGATCCACAGACGGTGCAATCGCCATCGCACTGCACACTATCCTATCCGATCTGGACAAGAGGAATACTTATGTAAGATGGCTGTTCATTGACTATAGCTCAGCCTTCAACACCATAGTACCCTCAAAGCTCATCATTAAGCTCAAGGCCCTGGGTCTGAACCCCACCCTGTGCAACTGGGTCATGGACTTCCTGACCGGCCGCCCCCAGGTGGTGAAGGTAGGAAACAACACCTCTACTTCACTGATCCTCAACACTAGGGCCCCACAAGGGTGTGTGCTCGCCCCCCTCCTGTACTCCCTGTTCACCACTCATGATTGTGTGGCCAAGCAGGCCTCCAACTCAATCATCAAGTTTGCAGACATGACAACCGTAGTAGGCTTGATTACCGACAATGACGAGACAGCCTACAGGGAGGAGGTGAGGGCTCTGGGAGTGTGATGCCAAGAAAGTAACCTCTCACTCAATGTCAATAAAACAAAGGAGATGATCGTGGACTGCAGTGGAGAAGGTGGAAAGCTTAAATTTCCTCGGCGTACACATAACTGACAAACTGAAATGGTCCACCCACACAGACAGTGTGGTGAAGAAAGCGCAACAGCGCTTTAAAACCCTAAAACATTTAAAAAGGCACAATTGAGAGCATCCTGTCGGGCTGTATCATCGCCTGGTACGGCAACTGCACCGCCCGCAACCGCAGGTCTCTCCAGAGGGTAGTGGCCCAACACATCATCAGGGGCACACATCCTGACCTCCAGCACACCTACAGCACCCGGTGTCACAGGAAGGCCAAAAAGATCATCAAGGACAACAACCACCCAAGCCACTGCCTGTTCAACCTGCTATCATCCAGAAGGCAAGGTCAGTACAGGTGCATCAAAACTGGGACCGAGAGACTGAAAAACAGCTTCTCTCTCCAGGCCATCACTGTTAAATAGACATCACTAGCACAGAGGCTGCTGCCTATATACATAGACTTTCACTGGCCACTTTAATAAGTGGAACACTAGTCACTTTAACAATGTTTGCATATCTTGCATTACTCATCTCATATGTATATGCTGTATTCTATTCTACTGTGTCTTAGTCTATGCCAGTCTGACATTGCCCGTCCATATATTTATATATTGTTAATTCCATTCCTTTACTTAGATTTGTGTGTATTAGGTTTATGTTGTGACATTTTTAGATATTACTGCACTGTCGGAGCTAGAAACACAAGCAGTTCGCTACACCCGCAATAACATCTGCTAAACACGTGTATGTGACCAATAACATTTTATTTATTTGGATTTATTACACATAGGCAACTACGGTTACGCAATAATAAGCATCGCAGTGCCATCTGAAGAAATGACCTAAAATCACCAGTGGCCAGACATTTTTATGAGGCTAATCATGCTGTGAATGATCTGAAGTTCTGTGCCATTGACCGTGTTCTCTCAAACTGCAGATGCAATATAGGATGAGCGCCTTCTCCAGTGCTAAGCCCGATGGATCTTGTACTTAAAAACTCTACACCCCCAAGGGCCTAGTGAGGAATTGGACCTTGTATGTTTCTTGTAGTGTTGTCTACACGCACTAACAGTCCCCGTCCCCCCCGCTGAACTTTTTAGCCTACTCGAGTATTTCATATCTTTTGCCTCTGATATTGTTATGTACCCCAGACTGTTGTCTCTTTCCAATTATGTGGCATTTGAATTATCGATTTTTGATACTCTTCTATATATTCCTTGTTAATATGCATTGACTCCCGATTCGCCAGTCTCGAATGAACTATCTGCTTGCTCCTGTGTCTTCTTAATTTGTGTGTACAGCACTGATAAAAGCATAAGGCCGAAACGTACGTCCAGTACATTTTTTTATTAGCACCTTTCACTTTTTGTATTATATTATTTTTGCATCTCAGCCTCCTTGGGTTACTCCTGTTCATGGTTTTGAGTGCAAGTACTTTTTACACTCTACAAATATTCTCTCTCCCACGCACCGGCCGCCGTTCCTTCTAGCCTGAGCGCTAACCCTCATACTGGCTTTCTAGCTAGCCATGTTATGAACACAACTCCCATCTGCTGTCGACATCAGGATACAATGGAAGCACTAGCTAGTTAGCTTAAAGTGGTTAATAGCTTTGACTGCATGCTGACAGTGAATTCAGAGACAGTTAGTAGCTATCCACACTACAAACAATTTTACCAGGTTTCCGTGAAGCAATTGTAATTACGGTCCACCACAACATACCCAAGCATTTCCTGATTAGCAAGGGATAGTGAGTTTCATTTCATTGTGTATTAAAAACAAAGTTTGAGATCATTGTGAGGGGATTTTGACAGTGGTTCTTATTAGAAACTGTTGTCCGAGGTTACAACAGTAGAGAAGGGTCAATTGTATCTCTCTTAGAAGAAAATAAAAGCAGAAAGTCAAGGACATCCATTACCAAATGTTGTAGGGAGATTCAAACACATTACAAGATAATGCAATAATTACACAACTAGCTGATAATTACACAACTAGCTGAGTTTATACAATGTTAATCTATGCAATGTAGGGGAGAACCAGGACGAAAGTAACATGTCCCATTTTCTCAGATAACAAGGAAGCTAGAATGATGTAATGAAGTCGGGCACGTTACTAATTCGGAGGACAACCTCCCTGCAAAATAACAGCCCAGTCTGACCATGTTTCGCCAAGTTACCAACAAAAAGTTGGTAACTTGGCAACTAATTGCCAGCATAAGTATCAAGTATCATGCTAGGTAATCTTGGGTGGTAGCTAATCTTGGGTGTTAGCCTGGGAGGAAAGACACGTGGGACGAAAAGGAAAGACAGGAAAGACACGTGGGACGAAAAGGAAAGACAGGAAAGACACGTGGGACGAAAAGGAAAGACAGGAAAGACACGTGGGACGAAAAGGAAAGACAGGAAAGACACGTGGGACGAAAAGTAACAATGCAATCTGATGATCTGGAATAAAAGAAAATAAACGTTTAAGCAGAGGCCATTGTCTCCTCTAGTTCATATTGCTTTTATAAATGTTTGCAAAATAGCAACACGCGACTATGTTTGAAAATTAAATATGCCATTAGAATTATGCCTTAATCAATTGACTTGATGGATCAGCTCCAGGACAGCTGGAGCCTAGTGGTTAGAGCGTTGGACTAGTATCTGAAAGGTTGCAAGATCGAATCCCCGAGCTGACAAGGTAAAAATCAGTCGTTCTGCCCCTGAACAAGGCAATTACCCCACTGTTCCTAGGCCGTCATTGAAAATAAGAATTTGTTCTGAACTGACTTGCCTAGTTAAATCAAAAAAAGATCCCTTTTAGCCAATCTCTCCGGAGTGCAACGTGTATCAGTCAAGTTGCATCAGGTTGAGACTTCAAATAAAACACAATTGTATTTGTTACATGCGCCGAATACACCTTACCGTGAAATGTTTACTTACAAGCCCTTAACTTTTATTTTTCTTAACTGCATTGTTGGTTAAGAAAATATTTACTAAATAAACTAAAGTTGAAAAAAGTTACACAATAAAAAAACAATAACCAGGCTATATATACACACATACACACAGTGGGTAATAGTTAATGTGTTAATGTGTGGGGGTACAGGTTAGTCCAAGTAATTGAGGTAATATGTACTTGTAGGTAGGGGTAAAGTGACTGCCTAGACAATAAACAGACTTGATGATACGTATAGATTAACATTGATTCAAATCCTCCTGAAGATCAGTCCTGCAGCATAAATACAATACATATTCATTCCCATTAGAGGATCAGATCTAGGTTCTACAGGAGCCCAGGAGAGCTTGGTTATAAAGAAGCCATGTCTCACGCTGTGAAGCCTCATGTCTGAGTGCAAGAGTGGGCAGAGAGAGAGAGAGAGAAAATGGGGCCTTGAGCCCTCCCCCTGGCCGGGAGGGAGTGGGTTGGAAGCCAAAAGCGAGGCCTCAGAAGGGAAACCAAAGAGCCGTGGAGAAGAGGCAGGGGGGTGGAGGAGGGATGACCGTGACACACATTTCTGGGACACAGGCCTTTGTCTGGCCAGCTGGCACATTCCACGCTGCCCTGCAGGATCAAGGAGGACCGGGGGGGGGCGGGGGACCTCACCGAACCGTCATTTCACCGCTCCGCCAACGTTCTACCAACATGCTTCAATGCACTACTAGCCTCTACGCAGCCATGTCAAACCACCCTTACAGTGTTGTGCAAGGTATCCTAGAGATGCGGGAAATATGGCAGTGCCATTTTCAATTCAACATGGCACTGCTCTGCAAAGGTCTTAATAAAGTCAGGGTTGTCCGGATAGATTATTGTAAACCTATTCCAGGTCATATTCAGCCCCACTCCCTGCCTCTCTACACACATGCATACCCACACTCATGCATGAAATGAATTACATTTGTGTACATTATTACATGAAACTGATTCATGGAAAAACAAGTGTGTACTACTGTATAGCTACATGTAACGCATTCCAGGAGCGTGTTGGCATTGACTAGCCTATATATACACTGTAGTCGATTACCATGGAACGTACAAGGAATCATTGAAACAAACAAGTTGGAGCTGTATGATCAGAGGGGACGGTGAGCAGCGGATGGCTAGCGAGGTGAGTGGGACAGCAGCTGCTGGGCTGGCAGCCAGCAGGATGAGAGGGAGGGAACTGAAGGAAAAGACTACTACTCTCCCCACGTATCTATATTTCATAACCTTTCCCGTGCTGTACGCACGCCCATATATTATAAATTAATCTAAACGTTTCACAACAATGAATTAGTCATGGGCGGTGTTGACGATGGATGGGGCCGCTTTCTGTATCTGGTCAAATCACTTCTGTAGGAATCTGCATTTTTAGTGCAAATGGAAAAACGTGCTGGCATCAGGCCAATCCATCAGTTTTGAGTCAGTAGTACTTGACAACAGAATGTAAAATTCTGGCCAAACAAACACCCTATCAGCGAAAAATAAGTGCACAAAAGAAAGTTCATTGTGGTAAAATGATCCGACTCTCAATCAACATTACTCCTCATCACACTGACTTCAAATGTAAGTCAGTAAAGAAAAGTCTAACTCTGAACCTTTCACAGTGAAGGCAGGTGATATTGATTGGTTCTTTCTGAAATCAGTAACTGCATTTACAGTGAAACCGCATTAGACATTAGCTCCTTGCTCATGTTCCGAGTTAAACTCTAAAACTCACTTTCCCAGTGACCCGTGGGTGTGTGGGTTCACCCAGAGTCAGTGTCATCACTGGCTAATCCCCCTCACTTGGATCTTCATCTCATGCTTAAGCTCCCTCAGTAATTCATCTTCCAAAGTCACTGATCTGTAAAATGGCCCCCCTATTCCAATCAGCTGCCTGAAAATACCTATGAGTTATTCTGTGGTCTATGAAAGCATCAAAATAAGTTGGAAGCAATAGCTCAGAAATATAATTCCAAGCTGTTCCAAACTACACGTGGTATGTTACAAAGGACACATCTTCAATGGGGAAACAGATGGCAGAATACCACAGGTAAACTCTGATACTGAAAAATAATTTGATAAAAGATTCTAAATGACCTACTTCATGCAGAAGTTCTGGGGTGTAAATATCCCCCATATAATACCTCTGATTATTTGAAAAGATCTGATGATATAAAAAAAAAAAGCTAGGACTCCACAACTGTGAAATCAATTAGGCTATTGTAATCTTGTGCCATATTTGCATGTAGGTAATAGAATAATGCGAGTTGTTTCGCAATGTTTTCCGCCGACAACTATATAAATGGCCCCTGAGGTAAAAAAACGAAGTTGTTACCCCTGCTGTAAGTATTACGGGGATGACACTCAGGGGACTATGGTCAATTCCATGTAAAAGGACCCATGAGCACCAACGTGTGAAGTTCAGAGGAGCATGACAAAGTGGGTGTCAAATGAAAGCTAAGAGTCTATATTTTGAGAGATTAAGGCATATATACATTTTTGAACCATTTCCAATCTAAAAATGAGGATTAAAACAAAGGCTTTGATTTCTTGTCCAACTGATGGAAAAGGAGTCTTAGAAAACATTTACCAGAAAAAGTCTTAACCTCAAAACAATGCTGAAGTAAAGACGGCCAAATAATATCAACACTTACAGTGCATTCAGAAAATATTAAGACCGCTTGACATTTTCCAAATTTTCTTACGTTACAGCCTTATTCTGAAATGGATTCAATTGGGTTTTCCTCCATTTTTAGCAAATGTATAAAAAAAATTGAAATATTACATAAGTATTCAGACCATTAACTTAGTACTTTGTTGTACACCTTTGACAGCGATTACAGCCACGAGTCTTCTTGGGTATGACACTACAAGCTTGGCACATCTGTTTTTGGGGAGTTTCTCACATTTTTTTTCTGCAGATCCTCTCAAGCTCTGTCAGGTTGGATGGGGAGCATCGCTGCACAGCTATTTTCAGGTCTCTCCAGAGATGTTCGATCGGGTTCAAGTCCGGGCTCTGGCTAGGCCATTCAAGGACATTCAGAGACTTGTCCTGAAGCCACTCCTGAGTTGTCTTGGCTGTGAGCTTACATTTACATTTAAGTCATTTAGCAGACGCTCTTATCCAGAGCGACTTACAAATTGGTGCATTCACCTTATGATATCCAGTGGAACAACCACTTTACAATAGTGCATCTAACTCTTTTAAGGGGGGGGGGGGGGGGGGGGGGGTCAGAAGGATTACTTTATCCTATCCTAGGTATTCCTTAAAGAGGTGGGGTTTCAGGTGTCTCCGGAAGGTGGTGATTGACTCCGCTGACCTGGCGTCGTAAGGGAGTTTGTTCCACCATTGGGGTGCCAGAGCAGCGAACAGTTTTGACTGGGCTGAGCGGGAACTGTACTTCCTCAGAGGTAGGGAGGCGAGCAGGCCAGAGGTGGATGAACGCAGTGCCCTTGTTTGGGTGTAGGGCCTGATCAGAGCCTGAAGGTACGGAGGTGCCGTTCCCCTCACAGCTCCGTAGGCAAGCACCATGGTCTTGTAGCGGATGCGAGCTTCAACTGGAAGCCAGTGGAGAGAGCGGAGGAGCGGGGTGACGTGATAGAACTTGGGAAAGTTGAACACCAGACGGGCTGCGGCGTTCTGGATGAGTTGTAGGGGTTTAATGGCACAGGCAGGGAGCCCAGCCAACAGCGAGTTGCAGTAATCCAGACGGGAGATGACAAGTGCCTGGATTAGGACCTGCGCCGCTTCCTGCGTGAGGCAGGGTCGTACTCTGCGAATGTTGTAGAGCATGAACCTACAGGAATGGGTCACCGCCTTGATGTTAGTTGAGAACGACAGGGTGTTGTCCAGGATCACGCCAAGGTTCTTAGCACTCTGGGAGGAGGACACAATGGAGTTGTCAACCGTGATGGCGAGATCATGGAACGGGCAGTCCTTCCCCGGGAGGAAGAGCAGCTCCGTCTTGCCGAGGTTCAGCTTGAGGTGGTGATCCGTCATCCACACTGATATGTCTGCCAGACATGCAGAGATGCGATTCACCACCTGGTTATCAGAGGGGGGAAAGGAGAAGATTATTTGTGTGTCGTCTGCATAGCAATGATAGGAGAGACCATGTGAGGATATGACAGAGCCAAGTGACTTGGTGTATAGCGAGAATAGGAGAGGGCCTAGAACAGAGCCCTGGGGGACACCAGTGGTGAGAGCACGTGGTGCGGAGACAGATTCTCGCCACGCCACCTGGTAGGAGCGACCTGTCAGGTAGGACGCAATCCAAGCGTGGGCCGCGCCGGAGATGCCCAGCTCGGAGAGGGTGGAGAGGAGGATCTGATGGTTCACAGTATCAAAGGCAGCCGATAGGTCTAGAAGGATGAGAGCAGAGGAGAGAGAGTTAGCTTAGAGTCGTTGTCCTCTTGGAAAGGTGAACCTTCGCCCCAGTCTGAGGTCCTGAGCGCTCTGCAGCAGGTTTTCATCAAGGATCTCTCTGTACGTTGCTCCGAGTCCTTTAGGTGCCTTTTGGCAAACTCCAAGAGGGCTGTCATGTGCCATTTACTGAGGAGTGGCTTCCGTCTGGCCACTAACATAAAGGCTTGATTGGTGGAGTGCTGCAGAGATGGGGGAACCTTACAGAAAGACAACCATCTCCACAGAGGAACTCTGGAGCCCTGTCAAAGGGACCTTCGGGTTCTTGGTCACCTCCCTGACAAAGGCCCTTCTCCCCCGATTGCTCAGTTTGGCCGGGCAGCCAGCTCTAGGAAGAGTCTTGGTGGTTCCAAACTTCTTCAATTTAAGAATGATGGAGGCCACTGTGTTTTTGGGGATCTTCAACGCTGCAGACATTTTTTGGTACCATTCCCCAGATCTGTACCTCAACACAATCTTGTCTCGGAGTGTAGATTTATGAGGGAAAAAATTATTTAATCAATTTTGGAATAAGGCTGCAATGTAACAAAATGTGGAAAAAGTCAAGGGGTCTGAATACTTTCCGAATGCACAGTATATTTAGTTGACATTTTTTTCTTGCTTTTTAAGTTTAAGAATGCCTGATGCCTTCAAATTCCGTTACCAAAAACCCACACATCTTTAAGATATTTTCTAATTTCTCTCCCTCATGAGGGTGGATAACAAAAGTTCACAGAAGTAAGAAGTGAAGGTAGACCTACCAATTAGTTAGTGTTTTTACTGATACCAACTTAGTTTAAGAATTCTTAAGTGATTCAAATGGAAAATTCTGTTACCAAATCAGTAATTTGGTCAGTCTGCCCTAGCCTTGATTTCAATATCCACAGACGTCTGGACCGGCCTTCATTTAGCCCAAACATAGACGTCCATGATTGGTTCAGATTTGGTCCGGATCAGACAGTTTGGACAGCACAGCACAGTACAGTAGAGCACAGTACAGTAAAGTAAAGTAGAGTATAGTTCAGTACAGTCCTGTACAGTAGAATTGAGTAGAGTTCAGTACAGTACACAGTAGAGCATACTAGAGTTGAGTACACTAATGTACTGTACTAAACTATACTCTCCTGAACTATGCTGTACTCTATTGTGCTGTACTATGCTCTACTTTGATGTCCAAACTTGTGGAACATAAACGTCTATGATTGGTTCAGATTTGGTCCTGTCTGGACCGACGTAATTTGGTCGTTTGGTGGCCGAGCTCTTTAAAACGAATAGCCAGTGTGTAGAATAATACCCAAATACGTTAAGGAGGATATTGCATATTTCTACCTTTGTGTACCTATTTAGGATACATCACCATGAACTGAATTACACTCATAACCATAAATATGCATTTCTGTGTGGTAGCCACTTTAAACAATGCCATTTAATATAATGCATATGTATATACAGTACTCTATACCATCTACTGCATCTTGCCATCTTTATGTAATACATGTATCACTAGCCACTTTAAACTATGACACTTTTATGTTTACATACCCTACATTACTCATCTCATATGTATATACTGTACTCGATACCATCTACTGCATCTTGCCTATGCCGTTCTGTACCATCACTTATTCATATATCTTTATGTACATATTCTATATCCCTTTACACTTGTGTGTATAAGGTAGTAGTTGTGGAATTGTTAGGTTAGATTACTCGTTGGTTATTACTGCATTGTCGGAACTAGTAGCACAAGCATTTCGCTACACTCGCATTAACATCTGCTAACCATGTGTATGTGACAAATAACATTTGATTTGATTTACAGATCAGGGGCCAATGATGAAATTCCGTAACTACAATTCTGTTACCGGATGTAAATCCACTTCACCTACAGTAGTTCAATAACGAAAAGAAGACAACAAATTCAAAGTCAAGGTGTCATGTCATAGTTGATACCCCATTCATTCTGCAGACATCTTGAATCGTCATCACATAAATTGTACCAAAATTCTGATCCTAAACTTTGCACCTGCACAGTTCTTCCAGTAAATGTGTTTTTGTAAAATGTTCAGTGTAAATTGTTAAAAGTAGTCCTTGTGAATAGAGTTATTTGGTTTGTTAAACTTTAAAATCAATGTTTTTTGTTTGGCATACATTTTAAGTGAAAACCTGAGTCTCAGTGCAATTCTGTTACTGTGGAATTGCCCCTATTCCTTTCCAGAAACCTAGATTATTGTTTTTGTATAGAGAATAAAATGTGTGAGAGAAAAACTAATTTTGACTGTAGTTCTCCTTTAAGGGTTTCATTCCTATGACCCCCCTGAGAGTCGAATGAGTCTCACGTCAACATTCCTGAGCCAGCGAAAGTGTCCGGCCATTTCAGCAACATGACACTGCACAACTAAATACCAAAATAGCACGGTGGAAACGCTAACTCACTACTACTCAACAACAAGTAGACATCTCAGCTCACATATGGTCTTCTATCAAGGTGCTAAGGTGTTTCATTCTTTAATCCACACATTCCTCTCCAGGGACCAAATTATGTTCTCATCAAATGGAATTCTCAACAATTTAAGAATGTTAACGATACAACATTGCCTTTTGCTAAATAATCTGGAAACTTGTCAAAACCTTCTTAGCATCATCTTCACTTGTATTATGAAGTGCAGGCTCTTAACTTGGTCAGTAGGCTCTTGTATATGTCTGACTGATAAAATGCTGTAGTCAAGAAATTAAAATGAATGGGAGAGAGAATATTACATGCATAAGCAATAGCAAAGATCCCAAAAACAGCAATTAGCAAGCACTTCCTCAACCTCAGAATTCTCATTGAGCAATAACCTATAGGCCACAAAAGACCATTTCATGGCATATATAATTTGTCTAATTTTACTCAAGCTTGCACAACGCAAAACAAATCCTGTTCTGGTTTAGGCACAATGTCTTTGACACAATGCAATAATTTATGAGGACAATTTCAGGGTAAATGCATCTCAGTGCAGAAACCAAATATCCCAAAAGTTCTGGGACACTAAAGTCCATGGAGAATAAGAGCACCTCCTCCCAGCTGCGCACTGCACTGAGCCTAGGAAACACTGTCACCACCAATAAATCCACGATAATTGAGATTTTCAATAAGCATTTTTCTATGGCTGGCCGTGCTTTCCACCAGGCTACCCCTATCCCGGTCAACAGCCCTCAGCAACTTGCCCAAGCCTCCACCATTTCTCCTTCACTCAAATCCAGATATCCGATGTTCTGAAAGAGCTGCAAAATCTGGACCCCTACAAATCAGCCGGACTAGATAATCTGGACCATCTCTTTCTAAAATTATCCGCCGCAATTGTTGCAACCCCTATTACTAGCCTGTTCAACCTATCTTTCGTATCGTCCAAGATCCCCAAAGATTGGAAAGCTGCCGCAGTCATACCCCTCCTCAAAGGAGACACTCTAGACCCAAACTGTCACAGACCTATATCTATCCTACCCTGCCTTTCTAAGGTCTTCGAAAGCCAAGTTAACAAACAGATCACCGATCATTTCGAATCCCACCGTACCTTCTCCACTATGCAATCTGGTTTCCGAGCTGGTCATGGGTGCACCTTACCAACGCTCAAGTTCCTAAACGATATCATAACCGCCATCGATAAGAGACAATACTGTGCAGCGGTATTCATCGACCTGGCCAAGGCTTTCGACTCTGTCAATCACCACATTCTTATCGGCAGACTCAACAGCCTTGGTTTCTCAAATGACTGCCTCGCCTGGTTCACCAACTACTTCTCTGATAGAGTTCAGTGTGTCAAATCGGAGGGACTGTTGTCCGGACCTCTGGCAGTATCTATGGGGGTGCCACAGGGTTCAATTCTCGGGCCGACTCTTTTCTCTGTAGACATCAATGATGTCGCTCTTGCAGCTGGTGATTCCCTGATCCCCCTCTACGCAGACGACACCATTCTGTATACTTCTGGCCCTTCTTTGGACATTGTGTTAACTAACCTCCAGACGAGCTTCAATGCCATATAACTCTCCTTTTGTGGCCTCCAACTGCTCTTAAATGCAAGTAAAACTAAATGCATGCTCTTCAACCGATCGCTGCCCGCACCTGCCCGCCCATCAAGCATCACTACTCTGGACGGTTCTGACTTAGAATATGTGGACAACTACAAATACCTAGGTGTCTGGTTAGATTGTAAACACTCCTTCCAGACTCACATTAAGCATCTCCAATCCAAAATTAAATCTAGAATCAGCTTCCTATTTCGCAACAAAGCATCCTTCACTCATGCTGCCAAACATACCCTCGTAAAACTAACTATCCTACCGATCCTTGACTTCGGCGATGTCATTTACAAAATAGCCTCCAACACTATACTCAGCAAATTGGATGCAGTCTATCACAGTGTCATTCATTTTGTCACCAAAGCTCCATATACTACCCACCACTGCGACCTGTATGCTCTCGTTGGCTGGCCCTCGCTTCATATTTGTCGCCAAACCCACTGGCTCTCGGTCATCTATAAGTCTTGGCTAGGTAAAGCCCAGCCTAATCTCAGCTCACTGGTCACCATAGCAGCACGCGCTCCAGCAGATATTTCACTCGTCACCCCCAAAGCCAATTCCTCCTTTGGCCGCCTTTTTTTCCAGTTCTCTGCTGCCAATGACTGGAACGAATTGCAAAAATCACTGAAGCTGGAGACTCATATCTCCCTCTCTATCTTTAAGCACCAGCTGTCAGAGCAGCTCACAGATCACTGCAATTGTACATAGCCCATCTGTAAATAGCCCATCTAACTACCTCATCCCCATACTGTTATTTTTTTATTCTCCTTTGCACCCCAGTATCTCTACTTCCACATTCATCTTCTGCACATCTATCACTCCAGTGTTTAATTGCTAAATTGTAATTATTTTGCCATTATGGCCTATTTATTGCCTTACCTCCCTTATCTTACCTCATTTGCACACACTGTATATTAACTTTTCTATTGGTGTTATTGACTGTATGTTTATTTCATGTGTAACTCTGTGTTGTTGTTTGTGTCGCACTGCTTTGCTTTATCTTGGCCAGGTCGCAGTTGTAAATGAGAACTTGTTCTCAACTGGCCTACCTGGTTAAATAAAGATGAAATAAAAAAGATGAGGCATGAAAAATCCAGTTTGGACTTCTGTCCCAGTTTAATTTGACCTTTATTTAACTAGGCAAGTCAGTTAAGAACTAATTCTTATTTTCAATGACAGCCTAGGAACAGTGGGTTAACTGCCTTGTTCAGGGTCAGAAGGGGGATTCGATCTTGCAACCTTTCGGTTACTAGTGCAATGCTCTAACCACTAGGCTACCTGCCGCTCGTACTGTAGGTGCTCTAATTTTTATCCCTGGATTAGAATATGATAAGAGCATACATGACGTGACAAGATGGGGCAATTGGGAGGGGAGACTTGTAGATGAGGGCACATTTTTGGGGACAGGGAAAATGGACAATGAATTAGCACAACACATGACATGTGTCAATAATACCTTTCTCTGTGTGATGGATACATGTTTACAGCTCAGGGAAGGCTCCTTTTCTGTGATGGAAAAAGAATGTAACACTTCAAATTAGACTTAAAAAAAAAGTGGAATAAACTTCAAAAATCACTGAGGTTTTTCAAGGTCAAATGAAAACAGCATGAGGTTAGACTAGTTCTTCTTCTTTCCTAACCTTTTGTCTGTGGTGGAGAACTATGGGAACTAAAGACAGCACTAGTTTCTCTGAAGCTGAGCTGACTGCATCCTTACCCAGACATACTTACAATACACTACACTATACCCCCCCCCCCCCCCCATTGGTTTCCAAGGCCCCAAGGCCCTTCTTAAATATCATTAGTTAAATAATTCAAAGAGACAACATAAATCTTTCAACTAATGATTTCACCATCAATGGAGCCTTTAACCCATTCATAGACGCTAACTACCTTCAGCTCCTATTGGCAATAGTATCCTCTGGCTGGGGAAGTTTCGTTAACAGCCCCGACGCTCGTTCTGAACGCTTGTGGTATGTTTTTGGAAACATAAGGAACGTATTGTTCTTATCAGCGAGAAATACTAATACGTTTAAAACATTTTAAATGTATTACACCTTTATAGGCTTCCCACACAGCCATATTTCCATGTTACAGCGCTTGTGTACGAACAACAGACAGAGGCATAGCCTACCTGTGCTAATTAGCTATCTGCGTCTCCAAACACCTGTGTGTAAACGGAAGACAGATGGCACAAAAGTGTTGTCACTGAAAAATACTGTGTGCTGCAACTGTGTTAAAACAGTGTACAGTGAGTGCATATTTTGCATTTGTGAAAATATGTTGATGTGATATGAAAGTAGAGGTCTTTATGTTTCTAGATCCGTACCACTATTGAGAACCGATTCACATTTAGATGGAGAATTTGGCTGCCAGAGCCAATTCGCCTCTAAAAAGAACATGTAAGGCCCTTGAACTATAAAGGAGTAACTTCAGGCTCCTTTAGTCCATTATTGAGCTATGGAGCCTTGAGCACAGCTTGACTATCAAATTATGGGGTGGCTTCAAAAGCTGTCTGTTACCATGGTAAACATGAGTAAATATTAATTGGAGAAAAGGGCTAAGAATTAGAGTAAGTTCTGTAATGCTAGGTTATTGCACCACACAATACAACCAAGGCCATCAACATTTCTGTGTATGTGAACTGTGGCATTTTAATCTGATTATTTCAACACATCAGTATGATATGTTCGACAGTGTGGAACAATGTAGCCATAGTCAAGGTGAACATTCATACAGTAGACTGAGAACATCAACCATGCTGCTTAAAAGCTGATGGCGCTGAAATTAGGTCAGTTGAAAAAGAAGATTAAACCCTTCTTTCAAATAAGATCATTAAGTAAAGATTAAGACTTATGGACAAAACATTTAAGAATTCACAGAAACATTTTTTTTGGGGGGGGGGGGGGGGGTCAATGCATGCATACATTACGCCCATACATTAGGGCGATAACATGCCAAATTTGAAAGAATATTTCCAATCAAATTCATACAACAACATGGGTAATTTATACATACCACCCTGAACTCATCCCAAACTTCACTTTTTGTCTTTGCCTTTTCAAGAGATTGTAGAGAAAGCGCAACTTGATTTGAGAAACTATAAAGCTGCAGTGCACTCACCCCATATTGTTGAACGCTTTCGGTGTCCTTGCAGAATATAAATTCCAGTCTTACCTCAAGCGATAGGTAATGTCTTGCTCTTTGTCTCCGAATAGATGGTTAACAAATTGTCTCGAATGTCACTGTAAAGTGAATTCCTTTATAATTGTACAGTACGTTGCATTACATTTCTGTAACAGGAATACCGCAAACGTTCAGTGGGGGGGATACTTGAAAACATGTAATGTTTTCCCAATTGTAGTAGTTCTGTTGTTTGAAATCAATTAAAACAGCTTTCCTTTGTCCGTCGAATCCCGTTCTTTGTCGCTCTTCCTTTGCGGTGGCACACTAATCTTGTGATTTAACGCCTCTCAAAAACACGAGGGAACTATGTTCTACAAAAGTATAAATGCGTTCTGCCCCTGCTGAGTGTCAGCGCACGGTAATGAGATCCTTCTGCAGTTTGTTGTTCCCCCTGCTCTGCCCATTCCGGTATCCCATTCAAGAATTGTCCTTGCTCAATGGAGACAGAGACACTAAGTCTAACACCACCTGCTGGCTGCTGTTTGACGAATCAAATTACATTGCCTCTAACATAACCCACTTTACACCATTTGAAATGTGAAATATAATATTCCAATGGCTTGCACGTTGTCTTGAAAGCACTCTCCCCACTTGTAATGAGGTTTGATTGACATAATGGGATTAAAATAAGTATATTTCCAGCGATTGATGGCTGAAATGAGAAATACATTCACATTATGGGTGTAAAAGTACATTGTAATTGCTGTTTGGAATAAAAATGTTCTGTCTATTAAGGTAAACCTAAATTATAAATGTTTTAATTGCTGTACGTTTTTTTCTCTCCTGTAGTTCTAAAAACTCCCCCTGAGCTGTTCTTGAAAGGTCGGTGTAAATGTCTCTGAAGCATTTTATTTTGTCTTCCTTCAATCTCTAAGCTTTTGTGACATGTAGGTGCTCAAAATATGCTTGAAACAAAAAGGTGTTCATATTATATTGGTGTGTATTTGGCATCATGTTGAAAACCTCCCTACGGCATTAATACAATATAGAAATACATATTGTAAATCAGGTGCGTCAAACTCATTCCACCGTTTTCTTTTCAATTAAGACCTAGACAACCAGATGAGGGGTTGTTTCTTCTTCGATGAGGTTTAATGGCAGTTGGCATCCAATAAATGTTGCATTACCGCCACCTACTAGACTGGAGTATAACTCCCTTATACTTGGCTTATTTATTTTTTAAATCAACAAAAACATTTAATACTACAACAAATACCCTACCATCTAACACTACACTCACAAAAAAAGTATAAATACCATACTCCACTATTTAAATCGATTTAGTCCTACAGCCTGAAAGGATGGGTCACCACCACTTAACACACCCTGTAACTCTTCTGATGGAAAGTCTCTTACACCCAAATACCTCTCTGCAGCTTCCACCACAACCTCTATTTTTTACAACTTATGTTCCATATCTGCAGTACAGTTGATAAAAGTTTTAGAACACCTACTCATTCAAGGGTTTTTCTTTATTTTTACTATTTTCTACATTGTAGAATAATAGTGAAGACATCTAAACTATGAAATAACACGTATGGAATCATGCAGTAAACAAAAAAGTGTTTGATTCTTCAAATAGCCACCCTTTGCCTTGATGACAGCTTTGCACACTCTTGGCATTCTCTCAACCAGGCTACACTATTCCAGCACCATTTTAAATTCAACAAATCACCTCTGCTTAGCCTAATACAGTGACAACTAAAAGATACCAAAAACAATTTAGTCCAATCAAAGTACGCTAAATATGTGGCTGTCCATGGTTCTGATTTCTGTGTGTGTGCGCATGTTCCTGCAAGTAGAATAACATGTTGACTCAACTTACTTGTAAAGAAAACGCCAATGCCATCTTCCTCTCTTTCATGTTGAGGAAACAGTCTATCACTCTGTTATACAGTGCACACTTTTATTTTGTTATCCTAGGCTACCTGGCTAAGATGCTTGCTCGCTAGCCTAACTTCCATTCATGGGCAACATTAGCTAGTTAACATTAGCCTTCTACATCTAGCTACATATTAAATGTCCATCCTCTCAGGCCAGGGGCACAACAATGTATGAATTAATAGTTGGATCAGAACTCCATTATAATCATTGGCCAGTACAGATACTCCTTTGGACCAGACAGCATCAGATAGATGGCCTACACTTAGAGAAACAGAGGGGCGCTGTTTTGCTTGCTCGGATGCTTTCTCCTGTGACATCCATTAGGCCTCTTGCGAATTAAAGAAAATTATGAAACACAAAAAGGACGAAATATTTTTTTATTGGTCAATTTTTTGGGGAAGCCTGGCTTCCCTTGGCATCCATGAATACAGCCATTGCCCAAAGGACTTCCAGCCAACTTGATACAACTGTTGGAAGCATTGGCGTTTACATGGGACAGCGTCCATGTGGGACGCTTTCCACACGTTCTAGAGTCCATGCCCAGACGAAAACATAACCTGTGTACAATTAATTGGTTAGAGAGAGGTCTCATATCACTTTCATTTGTATCTCCTGTAGCTTTAGAATCATGGCAAACTTGGTTCCTGTGTGGTGATACTGATGATTTGTCGCCACAGATAGTTTATTTACATAGGATAATTAACGTCGCAGGTTAGAACTAACCGCATCAGGTTAGGTTAATTAACATAGCCTATCAGATGGCAAGACAGGGATCGATTTGGGATTTGGTCTACATGTCCTTTGACGACCTGGTTTTTGTCAAATTCATGCAGTGGACATGTAGGCGCAAATTTGAACATATTAGTCCCCCATAACGCAACACACTTTGAAAGGCGGTGACCACTTGACAAAAGTGATTCGCTGGAATGTCCCTAGACAATTGAGTAGGGCAAAAGCACAGACAGATTAGATCTGGGACCAGGCTAGAATGAATGGGCGAGTTCGAGCGTATCCAACGACCAATCCCGTCATCCATTGAAGAAGCATAGTGACGTCAACAAAATGCGCCAATTGTCCGATACCAAGAGTATGATTTTCTAGCAGTTCAGATGATAATTCTGAACACAAAATAAAGTATATTCTATATATTGTCATCTGTAACTTTGTAAAATGTTGGATTTCTCCTCTCGGGCTGTCAGATTGTTGAATCAACCAATGTAAACCAATGGGGATCAGAAAACGAATTTAAATCCAGGAAAACTGTATGCCACCTATTCTGGAATGTAACAGTTTTGCTAGCTAGCAAGCAATTTCATTATTCCTTGTTACGTTGTTTATGTTTTACATTTATTTACCCAGGTAACAGTTTAATAAAACACACGACCTATAAAATAACGGCCTGACCAAGACAGAGTATGCTAACTATCTAGCTAGTTTTCAATATCATAGCCTTTTGATGCAATATAATTCCCCCCCCCCCCCGTCGTCTAGGTCGGGATTGCATGGGTTGGGCCAAGACTGGCAGTGTAAAGACGGCTGTCTTTATGTTACCAGTGCTACAGAAATTATCTGATGACCCATATGGCATCTTCTGTTTGGTGCTCACACCTACCATGTTGGGCATCTTCGGATAATTTAAGTATAAATTCTCGAGCAATAATTGACCAAAATGTCATTTAAAAGGCATATCTTCTGGAAAACAACAATGTAATATAATGATCAATGTTGTGTAATGTCTAAACGTGTGTCCTTTGTAGGGAATTGGTCTACCAGATTGCCAAACAGTTCAGAGTCCTGGCAAAACCAATGGGCTTGCGGGACCGCATCATTGTTGGTGGAATGAGTAATCTTGATTACCAATGACACTGCCTCTTATTGCATTGTTATTAATTTGTCCAGCATGTTCTAATGTTCAGGTGATGTTCCATACACACATGATCACATAGGCCTTGGAGCTCTCCATGAAGCCCCACGTCGTTGTAGCCACTCCAGGAAGACCACATTCGGAGCTCCAACACATTCAGCATCAAGAAGATCCAGTTTCTGGTAAAACAGATTTAATTGTTTCTTCCACAAAGGCTATGTTTGAGGATGTCTAGGTGAGGATTTCACTGTCAACCAAAACAGTGTGTCATGAACAACCTTTATTTCCTCAGGTGCTCAGCAGACCCCCCCCCCCAATTAGGGTTTATTTTTTTGTATTGCCTTCTAATAGGAATTCAAACCAATTTAGTTACATTTCTTCTGCTAAACGTGACAAGCCGTTCAAAACAGGACGTTTGTCTTGGTGCAACATACTTAAATTGTAAATATTTTCCTAATTTCTCACAGTAGAGGAGTTGGATCAAAAGGTACATCCTGACGCCAGAGAAAGATGCCTACCTGGTGCATCTGATCCAGAAGTTAAGACGAGCACGACGACTGGTTTATCATGATCTTCACCAAGACCTGCAAGTAAGGACTCCACTCGGAGATGACGGAAGAACCTAGAACAATGACTATGTGGATTATAATGGAACCAATAGAACATGCTGCTGTATCAGGGCCTTCAGACACAACAATGTAGAATGATGGTTAGACATTGAATCATTAATGCATTGCATTCTTCCTACAGGAATGGCCAAATCCTCACAATGATGCGGCAGAAATTCAACTTTCCTACCATCTCCTTGCATTCAATGATGACGCGGGTAAACAACCCGAGCTCAGACTGTAGCTTTGTATTCATTAATGGGTTACAGGACAAGTTAAAAGCACATTTAACACGCGTCATAATAAGTAACGTTAATTTGGACAATGTACACAGAATTAAGACACTAGTTACCTTTTTCACAGAAACAACGTTTTGCCAACCTCGCAAAGTTCAAGTCCAGTGTCTTCAAAATCCTGATTGCAACTGATGTAGCTTCCAGGTAAGAAAGCTCAGTGTTCAATGGTAGTGTGTATAATCAGACCCCCCAAAAATTCTCAATATATGGAAAGGTTACAAACTATTGTGAATCTCATGATGTTCATGTCCTTACTGTCAGGGGCCTGGATATCCCAACAGTCCAGGTTGTCATCAACCACAACACGCCAGGTCTGGTCTGCCCAAGATCTACATTCACAGAGTCGGCCGAACTGCCAGAGCAGGTAATATTCCTCCTTCAGTATCTGTCTGTTATCACACAGGCCGTTACTGTAGACTTAAAACACAATCCACTTTTCTCTGATATGTCTACAGAAAGGCATAGTGTCTCGATCACACTGGTGACACGGTATGACATATACTTGGTTCATTCCATCGAGGGGAAGATCAGTTAAGTGTAAATTTACTACATGGAAAAGTATAAATTGCACATAGTTGATTTAGTATTGCTTGCTACCCTTTTCAATTCAGACATCCCCATTAGCGCAGTATCACCACTTAGGATATGATCTTGGGGCAGAAAGCTATATTATTATTTGTTTTGCTTTCTCGTTTGTCCAGAGGCCAAACTGAAGGAGTATCCTGTTGAAAATCCTGACTCAAATCAACGTGGCCAGACGCTAGTGTGAAATTGTATGAACACTTATTCTGTTTATATAGATATTTCCCATCGTGAACATGTGGCTGTTGGATAACATGGGCTCATATTACAGCTGTGACTTCTCACCATTCCTTTCGTGTTGCAGAAACCTGAGTCAACAGATCAACTAGAGAATATGATTGGAGGGGAAAGTAAGTATACACACTCACCATGAGCCACAACACCATGGATAGACTTACATTTTTTGCTGTGATTAGGGTTTTAGCCGATTTTTCCCGACATTCCAACTACTATCATGTCAGAGGATCCTGGAAAGAAAGGCTGAACTGGATAAGGGGTGAGAAGAAGTTGTTCAGGGTGAAGATACATGAAACCATTCAGAAGACGCAACATGGGATTCAGAAAAATAAACTGATGAAGCAAAAACACATTCAAAAGAAAAGAAGGCAGAGAGGTCCATAATGCAACACTGTACATTAACGAATTGTGTATATACAGTACATACACCTTAGCCAAATACATTTAAACTCAGTTTTTCACAATTCCTGACATTTAATCCTAGTAAAAATGCTCGGTCTTGGGTCAGTTAGGATCACCACTTTATTTTAAGAATGTGAAATATCAGAATAATAGTAGAGATAATGATCTATTTCAGCTTTTATTTCTTTCATCACATTCCCAGTCGGTCAGAAGTTTACATACACTCAATTAGTATTTGGTAGCATTTAACTTGGGTCAAACATTTCGGGTAGCCATCCACAAGCTTCTCATAATAAGTTGGGTGAATTTTGGCCCATTCCTCCTGACAGAGCTGGTGTAACGGAGTCTGGTTTGTAGCCCTCCTTGCTTTTTCAGTTATGCCCACAAAGTTTCTATGGGATTGAGGTCAGGGCTTTTTGATGGCAGCTCCAATACATTTACTTTGTTGTCCTTAAGCCATTTTGCCACAACTTTGGAAGTATGCTTGGGGTTATTGTCTATTTGAGAGACCCATTTATGACCAAGCTTTAACTTCCTGACTGATGTCTTGAGATGTTGTTTCGATATATCCACATCATTTTCTATTCTCATGATGCCATCTATTTTGTGAAGTGCACCAGCCCCTCCTGCAGCAAAGCACGCCCACAACATGATGCTGCCATCCCCGTGCTTCACGGTTGGGATGGTGGTCTTCGGCTTGCAAGCCCCCCCCTTTTTCCTCCAAACATAATGATGGTCATTATGGCCAAACAGTTCTATTTTTCTTTCATCAGATCAGAGGACATTTCTCCAAAAAGTACAATCTTTGTCCCCATGTGCAGTTGCAAACTGTAGTCTGGCTTTTTTAAAGGCGGTTTTGGAGCAGTGGCTTCTTCTTTGCTGAGTAGCTATCGGGTTATTTCGATATAGAACTCATTTTACTGTGGTTATAGATACTTTTATACCCGTTTCCTCCAGCATCTTCACAAGGTTCTTTGCTGTTGTTCTGGGATTGATTTGCACTTTTCACACCAAAGTACTTTCATCTCTAGGAGACAAAACGTGTCTCCTTCCTGAGCGGTATGACGGCTGCGTGGTCCCATAGTGTTTATACTTGCGCACTCGTTTGTACAGATGAACGTGGTACCTTCAGGCATTTGGAAATTGCTCCCAATGATGAACCAGACTTGTGGAGGTCTACAATTTGGCTGATTCCTTTTGATTTTCCCATGATGTCAAGCAAAGAGGCACTGAGTTTGAAGGTAGGCCTTGAAATACAGCCACAGGTACACCTCCAATTGACTGAAATGATGTCAATTAGCCTATGAGAAGCTTCTAAAGCCAAGACATCATTTTATGGAATTTTCTAAGCAGTTTAAAGGCAGTCAATTTAGTGTATGTAAACTTCTGACCCACTGGAATTGAGATACAGTGAATTATAAGTGAAACAATGTGTGTAAACAATTGTTGGAAAAATTACTTGTGTCATGCACAAAGTAGATGTCCTAACCGACTTGCCAAAACTATAGTTTGTTAACAAGAAATTTGTGGAGTGGTTGAAAAATAGGTTTTAATGACTCCAATCTAAGTGTATGTAAACTTCTGATTTCAACTGTATAACAAGACCAGTTGCCTATTATTGAGCCGAGTTCAGGTGCAACATGTTTCATAATCTATAAATGTCTAAATCACTTTCTCATTGCTCAAACCCTTTGATATATAAGCAACCTTTGTTTCAGTTTCACAAGAAAGGAATCATCAGGCGAAATGTCTTGATTAATATTCACTGCAACTAAAATACTAATTCTTGCAAATCCAGTGCAGTTTTTCCATAGTGAGAATCCAAATGCTGGGAAGAAGGAAGGCATACATTACCGTATTACTATTACGGTAAAAAATGTCTGTTCTTATCCATTGATTCCTGCAGTATAGTTTGGTAATATACTTTTAATACATTTCTAGTTAGCAGTGCTGACCATGTAACAGATGACAAACTATGATAGCAGGATTGCTGTATTTCATTTCAACATAAGTATAATGTCACCATCTTAGTAAAAGTATAAGGAGCAATGCTATATTCCCTGCTGGAATTCTTGTATTTCTTGATGTGAAATACAGTAACATAATCAACATGGGAAAAAATGCATAATGTTGATCAAAAAAGACAATTTGTAAGTATTTTTTCAACCATGACTAGCTATTTGACAGCAAGATTGTCATACAATGTGTTTTGGATTGACATATTCAAAGTCAGGTGACGACAAAGAAAAAGAAAAATGAATGGACATCAGAGGACAAAGCAGGTGGTGAGCTAAAATGAAATCATTCTCAATTTGATGCTCTAAGCATCCAAATAACATTCCTAAAAACTGATAGAGGCCTCCTCAAATAGACAAGGATTCCTCAATATAAAACAGTCATGTACAGTTTATTTAAATGATTGATTTAAAACTTTTAAAAAACAAAAACATTATTTAATCCCCCTTTGTCATCAGATAACAAATTAAACCATATAGTGTGGTTTAAGTCTCATTTTGCTGTTCACAACCTCGCCCCTTCAGAAAATGGCAGGCAAATCATGCAAAAAAGGAAATACTGGGGGGCTGATTACATTACAATTCACAGAGGAGTAAGAATGGAGGGTTTGGGAGCCATAGGAATTTGGAGCAAACAGATGGGCGAACTATAGGGAAGCCAAAAATGTAAAACACTCATAAAATAGAAGTTACAAAAGGAAGGCCATTTAGTGGCAACTCCTAAGAGAAGGAAGGTGGCTTAAACCAGTTTGTACATTCAGTAACCATTCAGAAACATTGACTCAGGTTCAAGTTAGGACTCTGGTTTCAATGTCACAACATACTGGTCACATTCAGTGATTCTTTCTATGAAGTTGGTATATGCTGGCATAGGTTGCTTTCACCTTCATTCATGTTTGTGCTGCTTTATACCTGCAAATAACCAAAAGGAAGTTACGGGTACTGATTCGGATGCATTCATTCTTTTTATGTGAGAAATCACTGTCACCTTGTATCAAAATCAGTATTTTACTGATTGTGTAACTGGTGTGAAATGGTTTCAAATACTTTGGATTTGACAACTTAATTCTAGTCATGTAGCTAACATTCTATACGCACGACTGCATTTCACAGGGGAAGAATCACATTCAAATTTGAACGCCAATTGACTCTCCATACTAAATAACCAGATTCGGAGGATGCATCTTCAAGGAGTTCACAAGCCTTATCCTTCTTCCAGCCACCATCCTAGTCTATTCCTTAACTGTTACACTACATAACCAAAAGTTTGTGGACACCTGCACACCGAACATCTCATTCCAAAATCATGGGCAATAATATGGAGTCAGCTCCCCTTTGCTGCTATAACAGCACTAGATGTTGGAACATTTCTGCGGGGACTTGCTTTACATTCAGCCACAAGAGCATTAGTGAGGTCGGACAACTAGGCCTGGCTCGCAGTTGGCGTTCCAATTCATCCCAAAAGACAAACCATTTCTGTATGGACCTCACTTTGTGCATGGGGGCATTGGCATGCTGAAACAGGAAAGATCATTCCCCAAACCAACTGACTTGTTGGAAAAGTGGCATCCTATGACGTTGCCAAACTTTTGCCACAATGTTGGATGCACAGAATCGTCTAGAATGTCATTTTATGCTGTAGCGTTAAGTTTTCCCTTCATTGGAACTAAGGGGCCTAGCCCAAACCATGAAAAATAGCCCCAGACAATTATTCCTCCTCCACCAAACTTTAAAGTTGGCACTATGCATTCGGGGCAGGTAGTGTTCTCCTGGCATTCACCAAATTCAGATTTGTCCGTCAACAGCCAGATGATGAAGCGTGATTTATCACTGCAGAGAACGCGTTTCCATTGCTCCAGAGTCCAATGGTGACACGCTTTACACCACTCCAACCGAAGCTTGACATTACGCATGGTGATCTTCGGCTTGTGTGTAGCTGCTCGGCCAAGGAAAGCCATTTCATGAAGCTCCCGATGAACAGTTCTTGTGTTGACGTTGCTTCCAGAGGCAGTTTGGAATTCGGTAGTGAGTGTTGCAACTGAGGAAAGGCGATTTTTACACGCTACGGTCCCATTCTGTGAGCTTGTGTGGCCTACCGCATCGCGGCTGAGCCATTGTTGCTCCTAGACATTTCCACTTCACAATACCAGCACTTAGAGTTGACCCAGGCAGCTCTAGCAGGGCAGAAATTTGACCAACTGACTTGTTGGAAAAGTGGCATCCTATGACGTTGCCACTTTGAAAGTCACTGAGCTCTTCAGTACGGGCCATTCTACTGCCAATGTTTGTCTATGGAGATTTCATGGCTGTGTGCTCGACTGTATGCACCTGTCAGCAACAGGTGTATCTAAAATACCCGAATCCACTAATTTGAAGGGGTGTCCACATACTTTAGGCCATGTAGCGTATTTCACACCAAGCCACCTGCCTCTTGCAACTTCAATAGTGACACAAAAGTGTGTAGACTATAGTGGAAATCAGTTTCCATTAATAGCTCAGTGTTGATGCAGACGGATCTTACATCCACAAAGAATTCCCCCAAGTAAAGCATTACTTCAAAGCCGCTGCCAATCTAAGCATAAAAACGTTTAAAACATAGAAAATTATCCGCTGAACAGCACAGCGGGCGACATCTCATGTCACCCCACCCCCCCTTTCAAAAGATAAAAAAAGCCTTTGCTGCAACTTCAAATAATATTGAGTTAATATTATTCAATGCTGGTCATTTTTCAATTAAATATTTTTTTGCCTTTTGCGCTCTGCAATAAGAAAGGTACTTCAAAAACAAATAGTCTCACGATTACAGATCTCTTGGATCCAGAGGTCACCACTTCAGAAACTTTCCTCTGATATCCCCATGCCACTCAACTCCACCAGACTTCTAGTTAACCACCTGTTTCTGAAAAGACCTGTTGAAAAAGCCAAATGGTTCTGAAGGCCAAAGGCATTTCAATTCAAAGTTCTTTATTATCAGACTTTAGCGGAGAAAACTTTTCAACTCAAAGTTGAACGACGACGTGAACGGAGACTGTTCCTCTTGGACACTGTTCCTCTTGGAGACTGTTCCTCTTGGAGACTGTTCCTCTTGGAGACTGTTCCTCTTGGAGACTGTTCCTCTTGGAGACTGTTCCTCTTGGAGACTGTTCCTCTTGGAGACTGTTCCTCTTGCGGTCATTTGATGAGATTTCAGGTCTGAGAGTTGAGATCAACACCGCCACTCGTCCTCCACATCAATCCAAACAAATGAGTCTGGGTATCAAACGGGTTTGGCAAGCGATCAACATTGAGGTGAGGATTTCCTATGTTGCCAGCTTGAAGTGTTCCACACCCTCCCCCCTCTACTTTCTTGTTATCTGCTTTTGAGAGTTAGTGGAAAGTGCTCCCCCAGCCAAGTTGCTTGAGAACTTCTCTTTCTCTGTTAGCTGATCAAAGAGCAAGGTCCTCTGGATAACTGGTCATTCTCTCAGACAGAGGCGTGAGGTTGGAAGGGGAGGTGGGAAAAGGGTTGTGGAGGGAGGGAGTTGTTCCTCGTTTCGTCTTCCTCACGACAGCTCGACCGCTGGCCACCGTCTTCCTCTCGCTTTCGTTCCCATGTGCCGGCAGTGGTCCCTCACTCCCACACGTTCCCTCTTCCTGGTCGTCCGTTCTTTCCATCACTTTCTCTCTCGCGATTGGTTGGTTTCTCTCTCCCGATGATTTCACACGGTGGTGCTTCAGTTGTAGCAGAGGAAAACAGGTATCCATTTTTTGTTTTTATTATTACCCAGATTAAAATGCTGATGAACTAAGCTCAGCTCAAGCCTAGCTCCTCTTCCAACAACCTGCGAAAAGGAAACAATAAGGATATTCAAAATGGCTTCCACGAACACGATTTTTGGAAGTACTCGTCTGTACAGGGGAGGTCAAATCAATTACACTTTTTGATTACTCTAGTACCGTGGGAATGGGAATTGTTATCTTACACTCTAGTACTGTGACAGTCCAGTCACCCCACCATGTTGGTATGCACGTTCACCCTGGTAAGTCGAATCCTGCGACAGAGCCACGTCGATCTGGGACTTGAACTCGTCACCTAAATAACTGTCCTGTTAAAACAGAAGGAGAAACACCCAATTACATCCAAAACATAATTCTTCCAACTAATGTTTCCTACATTTTTTCAGCACTGAGCAAATTTCAGGTCTGCTGAGCGCAAACTTGAATGTTGTGAAAATTCTGTGCAACTTCCAGCGTGCGTTTACTGTGAACACTGAGGCTGTACCCGGTTTAAGTTAGTTTTAACAGTGGCCAAGTAGGCTACTGTGGCTATTTGATCATAATGTAGGTTTACCAGAGTGGCCTACCATCAAAAACAATGGAGAAAATGCATCCCATAACATTTTAACATGGAAATAGCTGTTCTATCATTCAGCCTACAGTAGCAGCCAATGTGTGGTGTTCAATGTAGGCCTACATTCCATGAGACTTTAGAAAAGAACATGCAGGGCTTGACATTAACCTGTTAATCCACTTGTCCTTCAGACAAGGTCACTGAAAATGTTGTGTTGTTTGATGCAAGAAACCACTACAAAATAAACTGCATTATTATTCCCATAACATTATTACAGAGAATCAGACAAATTATGCTACCCTCTGCCTATTGGCTACTTCGCTTATTCAAGCCTGCCTCAAAATACAACATTGCCAGGCCTCCCGGGTGGCGCAGTTGTCTAAGGCACCGCATCGCAGCGCTAGCTGTGCCACCAGAGACTCTGGGTTCGAGCCCAGGCTCTGTCGCAGCCGGCCGCGACCGGGAGGACCATGGAGCAGCGCACAATTGTCCTAGCGTCGTCCGGGTTAGGGAGGGTTTGGCCGGCGGCGCACTAGCGACTCCTGTGGCGGGCCGGGCGCAGTGCACGCTGTTTCCTCCGACACATTGGTGCGGCTGGCTTCCGGGTTTGATGCGCGCTGTGTTAAGAAGCAGTGCGGCTTGGTTGGGTTGTGTTTCGGAGGACGCATGGCTCTTGACCGTCGCCTCTCCCGAGTCCGTACGGGAGTTGCAGCGATGAGACAATTGGATAACAACTAACAATTGGACTAACAACTAACAATTGGATAACAACTAACAATTGGATTAACAACTAACAATTGGATTAACAACTAACAATTGGATAACATGAAATTGGGGGTAAAAGAAAATATATATTTTCCTGACTGTCTTTTCAAAGATGTCTAGAAATGTACACGTTTTGTGCTCTTGTAGGAAGCAATCGCTCCCCTATTGCTGACTATAAATGATCTATAACTGGGCTAATAACTCACTAACTAGCAAAGGACATGAACAATATGTGCACACATGGCTAATCTACTCATGACTGCTCATGCTGTAAACTGTCCAGTTCAAAGTAAATGGCACAGATCCATATATGGCAATGGTCTATATGCATATAGGCCTACTGCAGCTCTGATTGGTAATGCCGCACGCTACAACAAAATCTTGTGTAGTTAGTTTTGCATTCCAAGTCTTGCATAGTTATTTTTGTTTTGGTATGTTGCATTGAAAGTGGCTAATATTGCGTTGATTCGATCACTATTGCCACAATAAAGGGAAACGTTGATAGTGTTAACAGGGAAAACTCTAAAAAGTTGAGTGAAGTTCAATCTCGTGCTTCCCTCCGTGGGACGATACTGTATTTCTTCTGCGCAGTCTCAGGGGAGCTGCGCGGTAGTCTCGAGGCTACTGCGCGCCCGCTCGCAGCTTAAAGGAGAAATTGCTTCCAACACATTTCCCTAAGAGTATCAGATGAAGTCAGCAATATGAACCTCCACCCAGCAAATCAGAGGTGGCATTATTACCATATTGCTTACGTTATTATTACCATACTGCTTCTTGCTTGGTTCAAGCAATATGGCAGAAACATTACATCTAACCAATGGGCAAGGTGAAGAGATTATAATTTTTTACTTATACCCATCTAATCCTCTCAGATCTCCACAATCACATTAAGAGTAAGGTACGATTTGGGATTGGGCATAGGAGTACGAGGCCAGATTCTGATTTGGTATTAGGTAGTAAAGAGTGGAGTTTAGGCCGGTCTTGTTACCTGGGAAAGTTCAGGCTGGGAGAGGCCAGGCTGGCTCATCTGGGAGGGCTGACTCATGGTGATGTAGCCCTGGGTAAGTGGCCCCTGGGAGAAGGGCTGGGAAGACACGTCCTGGCTGACCTGGCTGTTGTGCCCGTTGGCCTGCCCGCTGCTACCGTGGTTCCCCATGCCGCGGGTCCTCTGGCGCCCGCCACGCCCCGCTTTGCCCTTCAGCGCCCCACCACGACCTGGGTGGCACAGAGAGAGTAAGTTCCCACTCACTTGTCAAACACACGAACAAACAATGAACATGCATTACAGACGAGAAATAGTAGGGGTACGAGGACATCTCCAAACCCCCATAACATAATATCACCAACAACAGTACCACATGAAGAATACTCTGGTAAGCAACACTGAGACTTCTGGTTATTTGGATACTGTCCAACTTCACAGGGCCAAATACATATTCCACCAGTCAATATATGAACAACTAATGAATAGTAGTTGTTTCCCTTCCTGCTCACCTGCAGCAGGGCCGTTGGCCTGGGCCAGGTAGCCTGGCGGAGGCATGGGTGGCACCACCAAGTTGAAGGGAATAGGCATGTTCATGGACGCCAGGTGGGCTGGCCCAGCCCCAATCATGCCGATCTGATCGTGGGTTTGGAAATACATGTTGGATGGACGCCCTGTAGAAAGAAACACACAGAAAACATGTCACAGTAGTGTGTGAGCGGTCCCATTGCTGTAGGATGCGTTTGTTGCATCTAGCAATGCAATAAATTCTGGTGCCACCTTACAGTTCTAGCAAGGCATTAGCCTACAGTACATTCAGAAAGTATTTCTGTATTTCTTTCTCCCCCAAAAATTGTGTTACAGCCTGAATTTAAAATGCATTCAATTTAGATTTTGTCATCACTAGCCTACACACAATACCACAATGTGGAATTAAGTAAAAAAAAATATATATAAATTAATAAAAAATGAAAAGCTGAAATGTCGAGTCAATAAGTATTCAACACCTTTCTTATGACAAGTCTAAAAAAGTTCAGGAGTAAAAATGTGCTTAACAAGTCACATAATATACTGAACAAAATGATAAAACTCAACATGCAACAATTTCAAAGATTTTACTGCGTTTTTTTATTTATTTAACCTTTATTTAACTAGGAAAGTCAGTTAAGAACAAATTCTTATTTACAATGACGGCCTAGGAACAGTGGGTGAACTGCCTTGTTCAGGGGCAGAACAGCAGATCTTTACATTGTCAGCTCGGGGATTCAATCTAGCACCTTTTGGTTACTGGTCCAACGCTCTAACCACTAGGCTACCTGCCGCCCCTGCGTTACAGTTCATATAAGGAAATCAGTCAATTGAAATTAGAGCGTTGGATGGATTTATCTATGGATTTCACATGACTGGGAATACAGATATGCATATATTGGTCACAGACACCTTAAAAAAAACTGGTAGGGGCATGGATCAGAAAACCAGTCAGTATCTGGTGTGACAACCATTTGTCTAATTCAACGCGACACATCTCCTTCGCATAGAGTTGATTAGGCTGTTGATTGTGGCCTGTGGAATGGTGTCCCTCTCCTTTTCATTGGCTCTGTGAAGTTGTCGGATATTTACATTTTAATTGAACCTTTATTTAACTAGGCAAGTCAGTTAAGAACAAATTCTTATTTTACAATGCTGACCTACCCCTGCCAAACCCGGACGACGTTGGGCCAATTGTGCCGCGCCTTATGGGATTCCCGATCACGGCCGGTTGTGATACAGCCCGGGATCGAACCAGGGTCTAGCACTGAGATGCTGTGCCTTAGACCTCTGTGCCACCGGGAGCCCAAAAAAATATAGGCTGGAACTCGCTGTCGTACATGTCGATCCAGAGCATCCCAAACATGCTCAAATGGGTGACATGTCTGGTGAGTATGCAGGCCATGGAAGAACTGGGACATTTTCAGCTTCCAGGAATTGTTTAGAGATCCTTACGACATGGGGCCGTGCATTAGCCTGCTGAAACGGGAGGTGATGGCAGTGGATGAATGGCACGACGATGGGCCTCAGGATCTTGTCACGGTATCTCTGTGCATTGAAATTGCCATCGATAAAATACAATTGTATTCGTTGTCCGTAGCTTATGCCTGCCCATATCACACCGTCAACATGGGGCACTCGGTTCACAACATTGACATCAGCAAACCGCTCGCCCATACAACGCCATACACGTGGTCTGCGGTTGTGAGGCCGGTTGGACATACTGCCAAATTCTCTAAAATGACACTGGAGGCAGCTGATGGTAGAGAAATTAACATTCAATTATCTGGCAACAGCTCTGGGTGGACATTTCTGCAGTCAGCATGCCAATTGCACACTCCCTCAAAAATTGAGACATCCGTGGCATTGTGTTGTGTGACAAAAGTGTACATTTTAGAGTAGCCTTTTATTGTCCTCAGCGCAAGGTGCAATGATCTGTGTAATGATGATACTGTTTAATCAGCTTCTTGATATGCCACACCTGTCAGGTGGATGGAGTCTCTTGGTAAAGGAGAAAATGTTCACTAACAGAGATGGAAACAAATTTGGCCACACAATTTGAGAGAAAAGCTTTTTGTGCTTGTGGAAAGTTGTTGGGATCTTTTATTTCAGCTCATGAAACATGGGAACAACACTTTACGTTTATATTTTGGTTCAGTGTAAGTTGCATGAACTGTGTGCAATAAAAATGTTTAACATGACTACCTCATCTCTGTACCCAACGCATAAAAATAATTGTAAGGTCCCTCAGTCGAGAAGTGAATTTCAAACAAAGATTCAACCACAAAGACCTGGGAGGTTTTCCAATGCCTCGCAAAGGGCACCCATTGGTAGCTGGGTAAAAAAAAAAGCAGACATTGAATATCCCTTTGAGCATGGTCATCCCTTTGAGTATATTAATTACATTTTGGATGGTGCATCAATACACCCAGTCACTACAAAGATACAGGCGTCCTTCCTAACTCAGTTGCCGGAGAGGAAGGAACCACTCAAGGATTTCACCATGAGGGCAATGGGGACTGTGAAACAGTTACAGAGTGTAATGGCTGTGATAGTTTTCTAAGGATGGATCAACAATATTGTAGTTACTTCACAATACTAACCTAATTGACAGAGGGAAAGGAAGCCTGTACAGAATACATTTTTCCCAAAACACGCATCCTGTTTGCAACAAGGCACTAAAGTAAAACTGCAAAAAATGTGGCAAAGCATGTAACTTTTTTTTGTCTTGAATAAAGTTATCTTCGGGGCAAATGCAATACAACACATTACAGAGTACCACACTCCATGTATTCAAGCATTGTGGTGGCTGCATTATGTTATGGGTATGTTTGTAATCGTTACGGACTGGGGAGTTTTTCAGTATGAAAACAGAAACGGAGCTTAGCACAGGCAAATTCTTAGAGAAAAACCTAGTTCAGTCTGCTTTCCACCAGACACTGGGAAATGAATTCACCTTTCAGCAGGACAATAACCTAAAACACATGGTAAGCGACTCCAGTGTAGATTCGGCCAAGAAGACAGTGAATCATCCCGAGTGGCCAAGTTACAGGTTTGACTTTAATCTACTTGAAAATCTAAGGCAAGACCTGAAAATGGTTGTCTAGCAATGATCAACAACCAATCTGACAGAACATGAAGAACTGTGAGAAGAATAATGGGCAAATGTTGAACAATCCAGGTGTGGAAAGCTCTTAGAGACTTACCCAGAAAGACTCACAGCTGTATGACATCAGGGGTGTGAATACTTAAATGAAATGTGATATTTCATTTTCAATAAAATTTGCAAACATTTCTAAAAACATGTTTTCACTTCGTCATTATGGGGTATGGGTAAATGGCTGAAAACAAATATTTGTGGAATAAGTCAAGGGGTATGAATACTTTGAAGGCACTGTAAAATGTTAGTGGGCTATTGAAGAGGTTAAGAACAAGCTAACGCATTATAAAACAATTCAAACGAAGTGGCTACGGATACAGAGTTTCTGTATCCCAATTTGCCCAGGCTAAAAATACAGATATATCTGCGGATGTGCAGGATTTTTTTTAACGTAGCAGTGACCACTCTGCTGCCTACGTACTGCTGTGCTCAGTGCTCCGCTGCCGCTCCCCCCTACTTGGTCGCCTTCGCCTGGTCACTGGTGTAGCCTACAAACTTCATGTTGTACACTTACCTGTTCTAAATATTGCATTCCATGCCTCAGTAAGCATAAGCACGACTTCAAGTAATTTTGTCAGGAGAGGAGTAGGCTACAGCTGTGTACATGTTTTACACAAAATACATTAGACATGTTTGTACAAACTTTGTTGCCAGTATTGCAAACATAAGCATGACACAAACAGGCAGTCTAGCGATATCATGTTCTTAGCTGTGGAGTTACATGCAGCCATTTACTCTCGCCATGGTACAGCGGCATATATAGCATAACTATGGCACCGGGCGATGCAAAACAAACTTGCCCATTGTCAGACTCTTTTTACTGGTCTGGATACATGCTCGGCTGCCCAGAGGTGGAAAGCAGCGAGACAGACACGCAGTGTAATTAGCCATTGAATTCAATTTTTTTCCATCATCAACCCAAACACTGACTAATTCACACAGGAGGCAGACATGTATACGATATGGCAGCACCTATAAAGATTAGCCTACATCACACAACACGCTGATTGTTTTTGCTCCAAAGTGTAGGGCCTGCATCCTGCTTGTGCACCGGCAATATCCGTTACAACAGACAAAAGGTTGTAGCCTTCATAATATATAGAGCTGACCCCATTTAGTCCACTGGTCAATTGTTTTGTCGATAGGCCATTGGTCGACCGATATTTCTTTACTCAAGCAGACACAAATATATATTTTTTAATATGGACAAGACACCTGTCTGATTCACGCCTGTCTCAGTGGATTAATCCATTGTGGAGGCCGTGGGGATGGCACAGTCTATCGCTCTAAGACATGTGCTACTGAAATTGTATGTGTTACACCTGTCTGATTCGGCCAAACTGAGCAATCAGGGGAGAAGGGCCTTGGTTAGAGAGGTGACCAAGAACCCAATGGTCACTGACAGAGCGCCAGAGTTCCTCTGGCCAGACAGAAGCCACTCCTCAGTAAAAGGTACATGACATCTTGCTTGGAGTTTGCCAAAAGGCACCTAAAGGACTCTCAAACCATGAGAAACAAGATTCTCTGGTCTGATGAAACCAAGATTGAACTCTGTGGCCTGAATGCCAAGCGTCATGTCTGGAGGAAACCTGGCAACATCCCTACGGTAAAGCATGATGGTGCATCAGCATCAAGCTGTAGGGATGTTTTTCAGCAGCAGGGACTGGGAGACTAGTCAGGCTCAAAGGAAAGATGAATGGAGCAAAGTACAGAAACATCCTTGATGAAAACCTGCTCCTAAAAGCTCAGGACCTCAGACTGGGGCAAAGGTTCACCTTCCAACATGACAACGACCATAAACACACAGCCAAGAAAATGCAGGAGTGGCTTCGGAACAAGTCGCTGAATAGTAAAAATTAACAATAAGGAGATCAAGAAAAAGGAGCGTTATTATTATAAAATATACTTTTTTGGAAAATTTAGAACAGAATAAACACTTAATAAAAATATAAATAATACCAGAGGCTGTTCTAATGAAAACAAAGTGTAAAGCCATTATTACAGCAAAGCAAAGATTAAAAAAAAATAAGAAAATGTTTACTTGACATTCGTTGTGTGATGCTTGGTACTCATGGAATCAGTAGGCTAATTAAACAAACAATCAAACAGACAACAGACGCAGGATCGGTCTTATTTCCGTAGATATATATGGATGATTTATAAAACCAGGTACATTTAAAAGTTAGACTATTGATTATAGACCTAACTAAGTTGGGGTTTCCTCTCTCCTCACTTTTCTTAGACAATAAGGCAAAGGCTGTTTTCTCCTGCTCATTCTGCTGCTGCCTCCACCGCATTGTTCACAACACCAATATGCTAGGTAACTTTGCTATTATGCATAGCAACATGGTCTAGGAAAAGGCACCAATGTATTTCAGAACCGTGTACAGTACCCACTATCCAACGCGGGAGAAAGCGCATTTGTTATAAAATAATACAATTTTTCTTACGTAATATAACCATACAGCCCCCTGCACCTCTCTGATTCAGAGGGGTTGGGTTAAATGCAGAAGACATTTCAGTTGAACAACTGACTAGGTATCCCCCTTTCCCATATACAATTTCAGTAGCACATGTCAGAGTGATGGACTGTGCCATCCCCATGGCCTCCACAATGGTTTAGTCCACTCATCATGGTGTACAAGACACCTGTCTATAGATATTTTGCTACTGCTCGACTAAAGAAATCTCGATCGACCAACATCCTATCAACCAAGCAATCGACAAGTCAACTAAATGGAGTCAGCCCTAAAATCCTTCAATCATTTGTTTGTTCATGTCATCACACAGTATGAGTCATTCATGCTTTGAAATGCAATCAAGCATTTTAGTTTTAAAATTAAATAACAATGGGAGCTTTGAATAATTGCTAATGTTTTCCATTACAACAGACTCTCTGGTACACTTATCATTTCTTACATTTTCTTTACAAATGTTCCAGACGGTCAGTAAAATAATATTGTAATCTAACAGAACCTGATAGGCACACATAATACTCCCGCAGCGCTTGCTGCTATACCCTCATTTTTCTTGATCTCCAGTGCTTCCACAACTAAGTCAAGTGTCTTCCACACATTGGACTTCCCCTTTCCCTCCTGAGCAACCAGTAAACATCCCCCCCGTTTCAAGTTTCTTTTTCACGTTTTCCGTATTAATTTAGCTGATACATGTTACGGTGTTCAGAGTTTGTTATAACCAATTTATTGATGGCCCTACTGGCCATGTGCATGCGATGCATACATGTTTCACGTAAAGAGAGCAAGGGTTGAGGGAATAGGCAATAATTTTCCTAAACAAATGAGGGACTTCGGTAACAGAACTTTTCGGTTAGAGTTTAAGAAACTAAATGGCTGTAATTATGTTGCAGCTTCAGCACAGACAGCACAATAAACACTTGCTGTGCTGTGGTGCCTTTTCGCTGCAACAGGGAGGATAGAGAGACAATGTGCGACATTCACACAGGCACTCGCTGTAAAAAGATAAAATATTACACCGCGTGGTCATCGGCCCCCGCTTGAGTCATTCGTGTGTCTTAATTATTTAATCAAACAGTGTGCTTAAAGCATCCGACCAGCTCTGTGCATTTAGTTGATTTCATTAAAAACACATAGGATGTGTCTATACTGTATATGGGGAAATACACGTTTAAAAACTTGACAGATGACTCTCGGTCGAGCAAGATTTATTTTGTCGGGGACAGCCCTAATAATATATATGTTTTGGAATGTTCGTTAAAATCGGTGCAGGGTTTTTAATTTAGCTGTTTAAAAATACGAGTCAGAGACATCATCATGGTTCAGAAGAGGGTGAGTAAAGAGCGAAACGTGAAGGGAGGAGTGTGAGCAGCAAATACGTTAGAAAAACGAATGTGTGCATAAAATAACACGTGCAGAAGGTGATCCGGAACTTTAGCTTAGAGAAAGAGGATTTCGGAGGGTGTGGGCAATAACTCTGTATCCGTAGCCACGGCCTTATATAAAACACTTTCCCACTAACCTGCGCTGCTGCGATCGTAGGCAGACCCAGGGATGAGGGCCTCGCGGGCATCATACATGGCAGTGCTCATGAACCGGGCTCCCTGGAACACAAACAAGGGTTCAATACCCTCGAAAACACAGTGGAACTGCTGTACTGTTGTCATAACATTGCTGTAAATGGCATTACATATTGGTCAAAGTGTTACCGAGTTAAAAGTGTTACTGGGGAAAAGTGTTACTGAGGAAAAAGTGTTACGTATTAATTTAAAAAAGGATATGAGGGGAATAGACTCAACATGGGTTCAATACCCACACTCAAAACGTGCCAACTGTACACTCCGACACATCCAACATATAATGTGTGTTCATGCAAGTGTGATAACTCACAGGGTTGATGGCATTGATCAGCTTGCGGGGCCTGCTGAACTGCATCAGGCTCTCTCTCAGGTTGTTGAGGGGTCCCTCCACCAGAACCTTCTGCTCCTTGTAGTAGTTGAGCAGGTGGTTCCACAGAGGCTGCTTGGACAGGGCCTTTGGGTTGCCCACAATGATCACTCCATACCTGAAAACATACGTTACACACGCGTCAGTGGGAGAAATATATTTAAGGACAAGGCAGTCTCAAAATGCACCATTTTGTCTACGGTGTCAAGGATGAAAGTGGACAGTGATTCACATACATTTTTTGATGATGAATTCTATACTGTTCCACAGAGGCTCATCACAATTCATCATCAAGTCTTCTAAACTACCATGACTTTGAACACAGACATCCTATGAAGTAACTATTGCTAGGATCCCATTGTCCATTCTAGGTCTTTTATATGTAATTCTATGACTTTGTCCATACAGATTTGAAACTGTCCATCCAGAGAAGCTGTGGTGAGAATGAAGACTAATGGTCCAGATGCTTACTTGGCTCTGGTGAGGGCCACGTTGAGACGGCGCGGGTCATTAAGGAAGCCGATGCCCTGGTGCTCGTTGGCTCGTACGCACGACAGGATGATAAAGTCCTTCTCCCTGCCCTGGAACGCATCCACGCTGGCGATCTCAACCTCCTGATAGCGAGACAAGAGGATAGAACAGTGTTGTAACATTGGTCATCGAGACCTGTTGCATTTGGCATTGGTCAAATGGCAACAGGTATCGACATAATTAGTAACGCAATATCATTTTAAGATTTTATAAGTACCATCTGCAGAACAATAATAAAGCAAACCGATATCACAAATCATGTTCTTGAGAAGACTACGACAACAAAAATATATTGAATTGTTTTTTCCCCAAGACAGTGCAAGTTCAGCTATACTGCCGTACCTGGTAGAGTTTTGTATGGAGGGAACCACTGAACTGCATGTACTGCACCAGGTAGGACCTCTGGCCCTCGTAGGGGGTGATGATGCCTATCTGGTCAGGCTTGGCCCCAGCCTTCAGCAGCCTAGTTGTGATCTTCTCCACGTTGGCCGCCTCAGTTCTGGGGAGAGAGGACAGTGTTTAAAATTGTTCCAGTCAAACTAAATGAAGAATAGCAATAAATTCTGTTGATACTTTGAGATTAACCTTGACAGGACTGTTAGCTGTACCTGTTCAGGTAGGACGTTCCAGAGCTGGCTATTTCCTCCTGGCCTTGAGTTACATAGAAGAACATGGGCTTGTCTGGCTGTGGCCACTGGAAGTCAAAGCCTTTCTTGATGCGGTCAGCTTCCCAGTATAAACAGAGAATTTTTCAACATGGTTAGTATGGGAATTGGTCTTCAATAATTCAGTGAGATTGTGAACAAACCTAAAATTGGCCATTTTATTCAACAGCAAATACGCACCCAAAAGCAATATGCTTTGAGTTAGTCGATTTCAGAATGGCCTAACAAACTTCCACAGTAGAGTAAATGCTTTCTACTCAGTGTATGAACACAAACACCGCTTGAATCCAAAGCAGATCTACACTGCTACTTCTAGATCTTCTAGGGGTGAACAAACACACTTTCTACAAAAACGTCACATGTTCTAGATGCAAGACACCAGTACATTGCTGATAATAAGTGTGAATTATTTATATTTTCTTTAATATATGTTTTTTTACACATGACCAATTCAAAAGCTATAATATGACCAAGAAGCCTTTGTGAAAACGTCTAACTCACCAGCGGTGACTCCGTTCTGCAGGGAGCCCTCGTAGAAGATGTTGGAGGGGAAAGAGCTGAGGGCCGGGTGCATACGGTACTGCACCTGCAGACGAATGGGCCTGATGCCCAGCACCACCAGACGCTCAAACAAAGACTGGGACAGGCCTGCTTTGGCTGCCTTCTTACACATCACTACTGGGCCCAGCTGGCAGTGGTCTCCCACCAGAATGAGCTGTGAAGGGGGAAATTAATGATGAAATGACAATCAATTAACCAAATATTCGCATGGGCTTTTACATTGTTTTCGTCTGGATTAAGTAAGTCACGGACAATTGACCTAGTTGAGCTGTTTATCTTGAGCATAAATTAGTGTGTGGTTGTACCTGCTTGGCACCCAGGACCACAGGCACCATGCACTCTGGCTCGGTGGCCTGGGTGCTTTCATCAATCAGGATTGAGCGGAACTGCATCTTGGCCAGGCGTGGATCTCCTGCCCCCACACAGGTACAGCAGATCACATCCGCATTCTGCCGCGGTACAGAAGAGGAACAGTGGTTATTTTTTTTATTTTTTATTTTACCGTTATTTTACCAGGTAAGTTGACTGAGAACACGTTCTCATTTGCAGCAACGACCTGGGGAATAGTTACAGGGGAGAGGAGGGGGATGAATGAGCCAATTGTAAACTGGGGATTATTAGGTGACCATGATGGTTTGAGGGCCAGATTGGGAATTTAGCCAGGACACCGGGGTTAACACCCCTACTCTTACGATAAGTGCCATGGGATCTTTAATGACCTCAGAGAGTCAGGACACCCGTTTAACGTCCCATCCGAAAGACGGCACCCTACACAGGTTAACAGTTGGTTTGAAATTGAAAGAACGGGGAAGCCATATCATCTTCGCTAGGTCAAAAAAAACATTCTACTTGACAGCATCTGCCATACTCTTCTCCTAATACTGCTGTGACATATCGGGCGACAAAGGTGTAAGTGTTGTAAAAGAAAGTCCTCCTCACCGTGAGCAGCTCTCGCTCAGCGGTGCGCTTCAGGGCCCGGTAACGCTTCTCGTCAGCAGACGACAGCTCCCCGGTCTCATCCTTCAGCTGCTGCAGCTTCTGCAGCTCTGGCATACTGAGGGTCACACCAGACACAGAGCAGGCAAAGTGGGTTGAGTCATTAGTAGCCTTGTCGAGAACCTGGCTAACCTAAATCGGAAAACCTGGTGAAGTTAATGGCAGAAAGTAGTTCCAAAGGGGTATAAAGCCGGAGTGAATCAATGACGCCTCGCAACACCTCAAACCAATGAAATGCCTTGTTTGGGCGGAGCTCTGAAGGTGCCCACTAGAATAGCGCCGTAGGAGCAACGGTTCTCCATCTCACTTCAAACCGAGCATGCGGCGGCGATTCCTTGAGAGTTAAGGACACAAACCTAATCCTTGATTATTGACATCAGATGAGAAACTACTATTACCATCGATTTCTCCACTTTCAATAAATCCGACTGCCATACTAAACTATTACCACAGCCTGTAGGTAGACACGCCATAACTTATCTTTTTTTTGTAGGGTGCAGAGAAGTTGTAATGCCTTCGACTCAATGTGTATAGAGCACATTTCTGCCAAAACAGAATTCCGTTTTTTCTTCAGGTTCTCTTCAATTTTCTGCGATGTTGCAAACTAGCATACGCAACAACTCTCTGCAAGTGTGGCCACGGTCACATGTGAGTGACGGTTCTTGAAATTGAACATCCAATAAAATGTAGCCACTGGAAGCCATCAGACCAATCAAGCCATTTTGGATGATATAAAATTCTCCAGACCTCCAAATGAGGTGTGACAACAATGCGATTTGGAGGTATGGCTATGCGAAACTAAGTCTGTGGTTGCATTCCCCTGCTCAGACGCTGCATGCATTAACCAATGTTTACGTGCCAAGTTATCGACAGTGTCATCGACTTACAGATTGCTATAACAATGTGGTTAGCGGAAACTTACAATACTTACCCAGGCGTTTTAAGATTTGGCATGAGTAAGCAAAGCCTGAGCAGAGTAACACCCCCATTAGAAACACACAGAATTAGAGTTATTATATCAAAAGTCTGGCAGATCTATTCAATGGTTCTGTTGGAAGTGCTTAAAAAATCCATCCTTCCCTTTACGCAATTCTTTGATATTTAAAACAGGGATAATACATTGCTACAAGCATTAACATGAGTGATTACGAAAGCACTACTACGTGTAGGATACAATTTTAGACAGTGCTAACAAAGACTTCATTTCCCAGAATGCCCCACCTGTCCATGTTGCGGATCTGGTTGTGCAGCGCCAGGAATGAGACGGGGGAGTCGATGGCCTCTCTGCTCTTAGCACACAGCCGGACCACCTTCAGACCTGACATGTGGATCTTCTCAGTCAGCTGGTCCACCGCGATGTTACTGGGAGCACACACCAGCACGGGTCTGCAGGAACCAAACACAACAGATGAACGCAGAAAGCTTGGACAAAGTGGAGATGCTTTTGATGAGCGTCGCTTCAGATGCTCGTTAAGTACGATACACTTGCTGTAAGTCGTTCTAGATGAGAGCTTCTGCTTAACAACTTGAATGTAAACTGCATACGAAAATTTAAAAAAAAAAGACACATATGCATAGTGAGTGTTACCCATCTTACCCGTTGCCCTGCCTGGCGAGCTGGTACACTATGGTGGCAGAGGTGACAGTTTTGCCAGTGCCAGGGGGGCCTTGGATAAGACTGAGGGGTCTTTGCAGCACAGTCTTCACAGCATACACCTATTTTAAACACACAACTCAAAACATTTATGAAAGCTGCGTAAAGAGCACATAATAGTACGGGGAATTAACATCTAACTCCAAATGAAGTTCTTCATGATTATAAGATGACATTACTATAATAAGGTTTCCCCATTATAAGAGGAAATGTAAACTTTTTTGTGATCATTCATTCACTAAAACGAATGGTTAAAAATGCAAACAAGTTCAGTTTCAGGCAGTCAGGTTGAGTCAGTGAGGTGGTAAGAGTATGTGTGTGGGTCAGACCTGAGAGTGGTTGAGATCGGGCAGGCCCTGGGCAGTGAAGCGTTTGGGCAGCTGACACTTGATGATGACATCCTCCACCTCGTGGCCCAGCAGCTTGTGGTAGATGTAGCCTGACACAGACGTCTCGTCCACAGCAAAGGTCTTCAGGGCACTCTGCATTCTGAAACCCAGTGGAAACCAATGGGTTATAGTGGCGATAAAGAGTGATGTGATTAACAATAATAATACAAGCTAGTACCTTCATATCATGTCTTATTCATTCAATTCTTCAATATACGTCAGGAGTTATGTTAGGGATAAATCATGTGAAATGCTGCTGAGGCTAAAAAGAATCAGTACTCTGGAAGTCACGTTAAGAACACCAGAGCATCAACAACCAAAGTAGAACTGATTAAATATTCTGATCTGCTTGTCACACCTGTCAAAGGAAGTGGACTTCCACACGAAATCGACCTGGTAGTTGTGGGTTATTTCCACAGGTGCTCCGACACTGCTGCGCAATTCTATAGCAATCTCATCTCCATAGTCTTTCACAAAGGGTGCTAAGGAAATAAGTACAGCAAAATAGCCTTTCCTCCTTGTGGAATGTGGAATGTTAGAAAGAAAAAGACGTCCCCCCCACACACTTGAACGGGGCTAATAGTAGGGAAGAAAAGCAAGGTCTACAAAACTGTAGATTTTCCCCTACATTAGCATATATCAGATACACAAGACAGGTGCAAACTAGAGGGACATTAACTAATGGATGGGCTTCTCCTAAGGGAGTTCTATGGTGTAATGAACCCTTAATAATTTGTTTTAAATTAGGTAATTATCTCCCAATAAAATATAATTTATTTCTGCAAGCCTTTGAACATTGCAACCCAATAACGTGGCTAGTATCATTAGACTGATTAGCTCACGTTTTGCATTGGTTACCAAGAACTAGCCTGCATTTGAGACATTGAGAATGTTCAGATTGGCTGATAAATTGAGACACAAAATTGCTTCTTTTTTTTCTGACCCCAATCATGGAAAAATAAAGATGGAGAGGTGGATCCTACTTGTTAAAAAGGGACCACTTTGAAAAGGTGGTCAGAAGGTAGAGATGAGCAACCACTGAAGAATTAAAGTTTTTCTTCAGAATGGTCTTTTAGTTAAAGGATACTGTCTGGGACTTTGATGACATGGCCGATGCCCTTCCAAAGTGGGGCCAGGTCTCCTTTGTAGCGCAGACAAATCTCATCTCCCTGCATCAGCCGCATGTCTGTACAAACCACCACAGAGACACATTAGAAACACTTTGCTCAAAACTATACGAATAATGGTTCCAATGAGGCGGAGAAAATACAATACCGTACACACACGGCACGACAAAACGAACACACCACCAGGGATGCAGGTATGGGATGCAAGGGTTCTCTATGCACAGCAGAAAAACTGGTAGACAGAGAAAAGTCCATTGAAAGAATTACCACCTGAATCCGTCTTGGGCAAGGAGAAATAGGCAATCCGCTTTTTATTCAGCCCCAGGTCCCACCTGACCGTTATATTATCTTGGGTCTATGAAGAGTTCCAGATGAGAACAAGGGAAACAATAGGACAAATTATTAGTCATACTGTTATTAGCTACATATAAGAAAACTCTGCCCTCCTGCTATGTTCAAGTACAATTTCCTTTTCTTTGAACATGCATCGTTCCCTGAACATGTTCACTGATTTGACAAATTTGGCAGGGTTATAGCAAGGTTTCGAGCATTATGATTTTACCTCACACAAGACAGATAAAGTACTGATGGTAAACATTTAATACACTGCTCAAAAAAATAAAGGGAACACTTAAACAACACAATGTAACTCCAAGTCAATCACACTTCTGTGAAATCAAACTGTCCACTTAGGAAGCAACACTGATTGACAATAAATTTCACATGCTGTTGTGCAAATGGAATAGACAAAATGTGGAAATTATAGGCAATTAGCAAGACACCCCCAATAAAGGAGTGATTCTGCAGGTGGTGACCACAGACCACTTCTCAGTTCCTATGCTTCCTGGCTGATGTTTAGGTCACTTTTGAATGCTGGCGGTGCTCTCACTCTAGTGGTAGCATGAGACGGAGTCTACAACCCACACAAGTGGCTCAGGTAGTGCAGCTCATCCAGGATGGCACATCAATGCGAGTTGTGGCAAAAAGGTTTGCTGTGTCTGTCAGCGTAGTGTCCAGAGCATGGAGGCGCTACCAGGAGACAGGCCAGTACATCAGGAGACGTGGAGGAGGCCGTAGGAGGGCAACAACCCAGCAGCAGGACCGCTACCTCCGCCTTTGAGCAGGAGGAGCACTGCCAGAGCCCTGCAGATTTTTAAAGGGCCTTAATTATCTAAAGGGGACGTGGAGGATATACCTGGGACTCTTTAAGCTTTTTGTCGTAGTCGGCCTCCAGTTTGACCAGGGGGCCGAAGATGTTCTGGTACTGGTAGGCATCCTCGTAGCGCAGCAGCACGTGCTGAGGCTCCTCGTCTACACCGGGCTTCTCCAGATCCTCCAGAGTGGCTGTTGGATTGTCCTGAGACAAGAGGATGCACAGGTTCAAGCTTTCATGCACGTCCATATATGGTAACACTGATTCCTCCTACAGCTACTAATAGGTGTTGGTAGGGACTGTCCCTGCCTAGTTTTGTTGCCCTTCTGCCCCAAAAGAGGCCTTGATTTGTTGAATGAACCCCCCCACCCCCGCCCCAGTATGATGCTGTGGTGTTTCATGGTTATTTCTGAAGTTAAACTACGTGTACAGTGCGTTGTCTACTTCATGGCCCTGGATGGGTTGAGTCAGCCCAGTACCTTCCAGAGCTCCTCTAGCTTGTTGATCTGTTGGGCGGTAATCTGGCGGGCCCGGAGCTGCTCCTGCTCCGAGGGGATCTTCACTAGCCAGGACAGGAAGCAGCGGTCCTGGATCAGCGGCTGCCACTGGGAGCTGTCCCAGTTTATGTCTTTCAGGCTGCTCTGACTGGCACATGGCTGCCTAAGAGCACAAACATTTGGATACAGTCAATATACACTTGCTTTATCGAAAGTCTGTTCGACAGAAGATCGTGCTGATCTCTTGCCATAATAGGACATACTCAAATCAAAGTTTATAAGTCACATACACAGTTTACAGCAGGTATAAAGGGTGCAGCGAAATGCTTACTTGCAAGCTCTTCGCTGTACCTTTTAAACGTGCTGTAAACGGTGTAAGTGACAAATAAGCGTTGATTTGATACTCACGTTTACATCACGGTCTCTATGGCAACACATGTGTGTATACTGTCAAATCTATGGTAATAACACACACACAATCAGTCTCTCTATCACACCACACACGATACAGCCCATTATACACACCTGCACAGCAGCACCACCACAGAGTCGGCCTTGGCGGGTATGAAGCCCAGGAGGAAGACGTTGCGACAGCCACAGTTGTAGCACTCCAACACCGTCTCGCCCAGCGGCCCGTCTTTGTGCAGAGTCACCTCTTTGCATTTGGCTCTCACCAAGTGGTTTACGATGTGGCTGAACGAGAGCATGGGAGACGATCAACTTACATGCGCACGCATGTTATGAATAAATATTTTTTGGTGGATATGATGCTGTTGTGTAGCATACCTGCCAGATGTATTGCCACGTCCATTGCAGAACCACTTCTTGCTTGTGTTGCAGTACACCACACACGCAGGATCATGGATGCCACAGTAACTGAAAAAAGAAACATAGCAACAGGCCTTTTTATGACTTCTAGGTCATGCGTATTTACTCATAATCGGGTGCAGCAGCACTGAAAGCAATAACAGAGTTATAATACGTTTATATTACAACAGTTATTATTTTACTTAATTTACAAACTACCTGCAGGCATGCAGTGGGAGGTCTTTAGTGTAATAGGTGTCCTCTTCATCCTCCTCAAAGTTCAACTCAGAGAGGAGTTGGCTCGCCTTGGCAACATCATCAACCCCTCCATTGTGAAGCCCTTCATTAGGACCATTCACCTACAGATAGAGTATGGTTGAATTAAGACTGTAACAAGGCCAAAAATTGAAGTATTGCTATGGCACTAGGTAACGTTAGAAACATATTTTATTTGCCACTACTATGAACACATACAACTTTAAAAGGGTACATACGGTGGGTAAAACAACACAAGCAAACTTTTCATTTGTGTACGAATTTTTTGGTTTGTAGTCAAACCACTTGATGAATACTTGGAACTGCTGCAGAACGTCGTTACCCACATCGGTACTGTTGTTGTTAGTTAGCAATTTTAGCATGACCAACATTTAGCACGTTTTTGGCCTTTCATCTTGGAGGAGGAAGTCAATGTGTGGCGATACGGTGGTAGACAAGAAGCTAAGTTAGCTAACGCTACCTTATACTGCTAGCTATCACTAACTAACTTTGTAATAGTCAGCCAAGTGACGTGTAAACAGTTATTGATACATAACGCTAGCTAGTTAGCAATATTCCAGTGTGTTAGCAAACAAGTTAGCTAGTCAGCTAGCTAGTACGATAACTGGCTAACAACGCTTTATAATATTAGCTGGCTAGCTAACTGTTGATAGCGTAAGCAAACAGTCAACATTGTTGGTGGTGGCGAGCAAGCAAACTAATGCGTTACTTGTTAGCTAGCGTGTTTGGCTAGCTAACTGTTGACATGAAGAATACAAACCTGATTGTCCAGCTGACTCTGGGTGTGGCCTTGAGTTTGTGTCTGGCTAGGTAGGGTAAAATCGGTAAACTCGTACTCCGAGCCCTGGGTATCTGCTCCAAGTAGCTCCGCTTCTTCGGTGTCCAGGAAGGTGAGCGTTTGAGAACTCGGCCCGTACGCTTCCACACTCATCTCGACACAAGTTGCGCTGACTAAACGGACTCCGATGCGGCGATGAATATGATCAAGATCCTCAGTGATATGTTTATCAATGCTGATATTTGTGATCACCGCTTCTGCTTCGAGTCTGATTTGAACCTAAACAAAATTCTAACCGCACCAGAAATTAAACCGAAAACAACTCGAGGCGCCTGAACTCCTACACCAAACAGTGACGAACTTCCTAGCCACACAACGTGCATAGAGCACACAAATGCAAATGCAGGAGGATGAAACTATTATTGATGGATTGATTGATATTGGTGACAATCAATTTTTTATCATGTAAAAAAAAATCAGTAGCTGTCAACTAGAAGAGTTTACTATGAATATACTTAGAGAATTAACACAAGTCTGTATTGTTAATGAGGGTAATCTTTTTCAATGTTTATTTTTGTTTACAAAACCAACCACTAAATAGAAATCCGGGAAAATACAGAGGAATTTGATATACATCTAAGAACAATAGGCCTACACATTGAGACAGAGGAGCATCTATAGGTTGGTATAGATGTTAGGCATACTGGTATCGATGTATGTAGGAAGTTTATTTCTAAATAGTAACCTAGTGAATATTCTACAGCCCTTTCCATTATTACATATGGCACAGGTCAGAAGAGTATCTCAAAGGAAATTGGTCAACTCAACAAGCATTTAGGGACATAGGTTTTCACATCTGTGAGTATAGTCACATTTTAATCACATTTGTAATAACCAGTATGTGACAGTGTGAAGGAACACATAAACAACACACAAACACGAATCTCCATGAATACAGTCCATGAACACTCAAATACCCAGTAAACACAAAACATATTCTAGGCAACAAAATTGCATATGATAGTTGTTCTGGGAAGAAGATACAATTCATCTGGATCAGTTACTGTACGGTATTATGTGGTTGTACCACGAGAGGTATGACATGTCTTTTAAAATATAGATACAACACGGGAAAAACCCGTAATGGGAGACAACTGAAAACAAATACTGTGTTATGACAAAAATACAAGAACAAAAGTAAACCAGCTCATTGACGTTCATAAAGCTGAAACATCCAAAACGATTCGGTCAATAAAGTAAAAATGAAAGTGCTACAGAAATGCAAGAACTGGGTCCAATTCTCACCTGGCTGCCTACCTGCCCACTTCATCAAATGAAATCCTCGGCTGGAATAAGCATACTGATCTGATGAAGTTCATTGAACACATATCTGCCATACAGTTATCAATCAAAGTTGGGCCCACAAACTTGAAAATATGAGATAGAACCAAACCGTTCCCTGATATAAATAACCTTAGTAAAAGAAGGCACAACTACAACTTCTTATAAAAAGACTCAAGAAACAATAAGAACTCCATGTAAACGAGCAACATTTGGCTTTTGCAAGTAAGAGAACATTTTCAGGTACATTCTGAAAATTTCTATACAACATATAAATCCAGCTAAACACCTTATGAAAGCACCATCAGAATCACCTTTATTCACTAAGTACATTTACAAATACTCAGTTGTACTTGGTGATATGGTGCCAGCTGCTAGTGATGACAACATTTAGAGATAGAATACAGACAACGAAGTTTACACACATTATATACAACTAGGTAAAGTGAACATAGAGAATGAGCAGATATACAAATGTACAGTGGGTATATGATTGATATACAGTGGATGTACACATTTACAGTATAAATCTATCTAAATGCAGAGAGATGGACAGAGTGAAATGCAGTTATTTTGTATCAGAGATGCACTCTATGCTGCACACCGCATCAGGCCATAGTGCTTTAGTCTCTATGGGCCAGATGGCCGGTTGGTGAGGGCCACAGCCTGGGCGAAGTAACTATTCAGGTGGCAAGACATTTTGATCATGTGTTGCAGTTTGCCCTTGCAGTGGGCAGACCCAAACCAGACAGTGATGGAGATGAAGGATGGACTCAACGATTGATGCTTAAAACCGGATAAGGATTGCCTGGGAGATTTAGTGTTAAGCTGCCGCAAGTAGTACATCCACTGGTGTGCCTTCTTGGTGACCTCTGTGATGTTGGCCTCCAATTTGAGGTTGTGGGAGATGATGGTCCCCAGGAATTTGAATGATTCAGCCGTGCTAACAGCTGAACCAACAATCTCGAGGGGGAGAGATGGTGGGGGGCGTTTTCTTAAGTCAACCACCATTTCCACGGTTTTGTCTGTTGAGTTCCAGGTTATTGCGACTGCACCAGGCCACTAGTTGGTTGACCTCTCCACGGTACATGTACTCATCATCGTCGGTGATGAGAACGACCAGAGTGGTGTTATCTGCAAACTTGAGTAGTTTGACAGATGCGTTGTTAGAGGTGCAGAGTTAGTAGAGTACAGGTGAGAGCACGCATCCTTGCGGCACTCCGGTGCTGAGGGATAAAAAGTCAGAGAGGTGTTTTCCCAGCATCAGGTGTTGCGTCCTGCTGGTTAGGAAGTCAGTAGTCCACTGACAGATGGAGCTGGACACGTTCAGCTAGGACAGTTTGTCTTGTAGCAGTTCTGAGATGATGTAATGAAAAAAGGAACTAAAGTCCACAAACAATGTCCTTGTATATGTGTATGGGTTATCGATTACTTTTGAGGATGTAGTGTAGGCCCATTTCGACAGTGTCGTCCACAGACCTGTTAGCTCTGTAGGCAAACTGCAGTCGGTTGAGGGAGGCGTCAGGGATGGTTTTGAGATGGGACAGTACCAGGTGCTGAAAGGTTTTCATGATGACCGAGGAGAGCACTGCAGGTCTGTAAAAGTTCAGGCAGGACACCTTTAGTTTTTTTGGGGACTGTAACAATGATGGAAGATTTGAAACAGGCAGGAACAGTGCATTGCTCTAATGACTGGTTGAATATGGTCAGTGAAAACGGGAGAGCTGGTCCGCTCAGTGCTTTAAACCTCTAAATATCTAAACCATTTGAGGGGAGGGTTACTAAGCTGACATAACATGTGGAATTGTTTTAAGATGGTCATACCATGGATCATTTAGCTATTTGATTTGGAATTTTAGCACACCTTTAGGTGTAAACATTTTAAAAATAAAACATGTGTTGATAAAATATTGAACTTGGCCATTACTACTATATCCCATAGAAACGCATTGAATAAACATTTATAAATGGCAACAACAAAAAATGTCCGAAAATAAATCATAAGGTTTTGAAGGTCGGATACATATTTAACCCCTTATTTATGTTGGCACAAAACTACTCCCATAACCCATACAAATTAATGGAAGTATCTTAAGATAAGTCCCGTGACACGGGAGAATACCATTGTGTTTGTGAGAGTCTCCCCTTTCCATTGAGTGGTTATTATAGTTTGTAGGCCAAACCGTTCGGACGCTACAGACGTTTTCGTGAGAAGCCAGATTTTTCAGGATGTCTCATGGTCTGACAGCTCTAGCTCTGTTACCTTCCACCGCAGATGCGGTAAGGCCGCCATAGGCGGATGCGGTGGATTAAGACGTAACCCATGTAAAAAATTGGGGATTTTGATGATTTTTTCAATTGTATTACTTAGGTTGATGCACGTGTGCGTCAATAGACTTAAGTATTAAGTAGAGGAGAGAGGAGCCTGGAGAGGAATGGGGAAGGGAGGGGTGGGATGGGGTAGATGGGTGAGAGGGGGAAGTGGCAAGGAGGGGTAGGTGGAACGTGTGTCAAATCTGCAGTAGAACTAGTTTAGTTTATTCAGCAGTGAGGGGTTAGGGTTTGTAGCTTTAGGTTTCCAGTTGGAAATTTGTTTCAGTCCTTTCCAGACAGACGAGAAGTTGCTCTAGCCTGTCTTTGTACTGCTGTTTGGCTGCCTTCATTCTTGAGAGTAGCTTTTTCTTGACCTCTATAGAGTACCCTGGTCTTGCTCTTCGGCACTGTGGAGAGCCCTAAGCTCACCAGTGACCCATGGCTTGACGTTGAGGTGTGATAGAAAAGTATTTGATGGTATGTAGTTCTCCTCACATACACTGATGTAGGATGTGAATCTGTCTGTGTAGTCGTGTATGTTGGCATTGCTGTCCTTGAATATGTTTCAATCTGTGGTGTCTAGGCAGTGCTTTCACTCCCCAATGGCCTCGTCAGTCTATTTCCGCATGTTTGACAGGCTTGGCAGTTTTTAGTTTCTGTCTGTATGCAGGGATGAGGTGTAGCATCACATGGTCTGAGTTCCCTTAGGGAGCATGGGAGACAGCAGGGTATGCCCCTTTAATAGTGCTGTAAACATGGTCCAGAATTTCTTCTTGACTTGAACATTTCACCAATTGTTTGTATCTGGGAAGTTCCTGTTGTAGGCTGGTGTGGTTAAAATCCCCCTTGATGGTCAAAGTAGAATCTGGGTATTTTCTATCCACCTCTGTGATCTGATCACATTTAAGTCATTCTGCTAAATGACTTAAATGTAAATGTAAATGATCAGCCAGTAGATGTTGCTCTGTGTGTGCACAGGTGCTTGGAGCGATGTAGACTGCAGCCAGAATGACAAGAAAATTCACGGGGTGAATAAAAAGGTTTGCAGTGGATGAAAATAGATTCCAGATCTGGAGACTTAGAAGTGTCATCATTGAACCAGCCTTGGGTGACGTTGAAACACAAACCACCTCCTTTGGAGACGCGATCAGCCCTGTAGACCTGGAAGCTGGCTAGACCCACAGCATAAAAAAGAAATCAGAGGTGAGAGCGAGAAGTCCTTTTTTATCCTTATCAGAAGTCGTAGGTCGCTGGTTTTGTTGGCGAGTGGAGAGGAAAAGGCCGGGCATTTCATATACATCAAATCCAGGAAGTACCAGCATGCCTTAAGTTGCACCAACAAGTGGACGCCTAAGACTTTAATGAAAAAGCTGGTGACAAAAATAACTCTTCAAGATGATGAATAACAACCAGACAGAAATTCCCTTTAAATAACTAGATAGATACCAATAAATAAATGTGGAACTTGTACATTGAGTTGATGCAAAAAAGGGCTATTCCATACACTAACCCTGTTTCTGAGATAGCAGTGTAAGTATGGATAAAGAGTCAAAACCATGGAAGATTCTCAACAGATTCAAAAAGAGTAGCGCTCGTAGAACAAGCATGTGGCTCACTTCTGTCAATTCCTGTTATTCCAGTTCAATTCGTCTTGCTCAATCTCTTCTATGTAGACAGAATGTGGGGAAAGCTCGTTACACCAAAACACCGAACCAGCTTTACTCACCTCACCATAACCATTAAGATAAAAAATGTAAAAAAACGGGCTCGGTCAAGAGCTTGAGGAAACAGCTACGAAGAATGTGACGAAATGGCTGTGAAATAAGTCAACTGGAAGTGTCTGTATGGTCGCCATTTTTGAATTTGCACCAGAAGAGGTGCTGAAACAAAAACGTTGTTTGGCTATTTGTGGTTAAGTGCATAATCTCTCGTGTGTAAGGGATTAAAGGCAGTTGGCTTTCACAGGTAAATTAGTGCACACGCTGGCAGTGGATCTTCTCTTCGGTTTGGTCGAGCATGTCCAACATCTCTTGTATGATGGCTTGGAGGGCCCTACCCAAGTCCACTCCACTATAAGGCTTCTCTATGGGAGGCACGTGGACGAATGCTGAGTGCCCATGGCTCAGGTACAGAGAGGTGTAGTAGGTGAAGTCACAGAGGTATCTGTCAGGAAAGACACAGGAATTAATATAATGGTGCTAAGTGGTGGTTCTACAGTAAGATTTGGGGGGGAAAAAATAGGCCTACAACTTTCTTTGAAATACAGGTGTATGCATGCAATTTAATTTTATTAGCAATGTCGCAAACACAAAAACACACAGGAGGAGGATGCTTACCTGCCAGCATCTTTTGAGACGGACACTGCTACTCCTAGTCCAGAGGCTGTCACTCTTTTGCAGACCGATTCCATGTCAATAACAGAGTCAATGCAGTCTGGGCCCCCCTCAATGCAACACTGAGAATGGGGACAGAAGCGGCTGTTGTCCAGACCCTTGTAGCCATGGTTACGGCCACATTTCTCCAAGGTAACGGTGGTGGCCATACCTGAGACTCCAACATGGACCACTAACTGATTCCCCATGTAGAGAAGAATACAAAACAAACAAATTCAAATATGGTGCATATCAAGGTGCATAATTGACCAGCAGGAAATGAGATAGGAGCCCATTCATTGCCTTCTACCTGGGGATGATACTGCTTCCATAGTGATGGAATCAAACTCTGGACTGCCTGGTAGTCGACAGGCACCTCATACACATGCAGGTCTATGTCCTTTCCCAGGCCCAGCTTCTTCAGTTCCTTAAAACAAAGAGAAGAGTAGACAGGTGATTAATATTCATAGAAGATAATAGAAATGTCTTCATCTTATTTTGAAACTCATTGCTTTTAAAATAAATAGATGTTTTGTAACATGTTAGACAATTCCTTGTGGTCATCTTTACTTTGTCTATTTAGTCCCATAAAAAAATGTGCACAACAGAAATATGATTGGCTGATATCCTAAAAATACAAATTGGGAAAGCACAAACAGGAAAATATGGAAAATGTCTGGAGGAGACGACATTTCTAAAGTGTAATGTTCACAGCTGGCTCTATAATTTGCTACAGGACAACTGGCCATGGCTACCAGGCAAGTTCCCATAAACATTTAAAAGTGGCGTGATTGACCAGCCACAAAGCAGCCCTTTGTTTGATTTGAATATCCTTATCAAGTCTGTCTAGACACCCTGACAACCATTGTCCCCATCACATTTGCCAATACAGCCCCACACCACCACTTCGGCCCTATAATGCTTCTTTCACATTACAGAACGTGTAAGAAGATTTTTTCTGAATGAGATCCCATGACAACTAATGTGTTCTACCAAACAGGCTGAGCATGAACAAGGTAGGCAGTTTTGTGTTATTGTCAGGGAAATAAACCCATCCTTATAGTTATAAAGAAGACAAATTAATTAAATTTAGCCTACGTGAAATATGCAAAATATACATACCTGGACTGCTACCCAACTGGCATTAATAGTGTGCTCTCCAAATGGCTCAAACCCTGCAAAATATGGCAGCATTTATAAAATCAAAAGAAAGTGCCATACTCAAATAGCAGATTCAATTAAATTGAGATTGACGCTTACTTATAGGATTGCTTGGAAATACATTTGCTTGAAGGGAAATAACTGTCCTAAGAACCCATGCTCGAAGGGACACTAAAGAAATATGCACAATCCAATAAAAAGCAAACTTTATATGATGTGTTCATAAATGTGTGAGTGTAGCTGCAGTAACGTTGAGACATCACTCTGAATCCCTGTGAAATGAATGGGCTGGTGTGTTCCCTTGGGGACACAGGGATCTGTCTGTCTGGCAGGAAGGTGAAAAGGAGAGAGCGTGGGGTCGGCAGCTGCTGGCCAGCTCTTTTGTGAGGCCCTCTGTTCCCAGGCAATCTAACATATTTTATCAGGCCATCCCATGTTCAACTGGCCTTTGTGTCTGGGAGACAGGAGAATTCGGGTGTTTTCACACTTGGTCTCTTTCGGACAATTTTTGTGAACTCAGCACGGTTTGCAACATTTGTTGTGCACTGTGAACATTCCAAAGGAAGTCAGACACCTCAAAAGAGCCCCCGAAGCGGTTCGCTTGAATTCCGTGGTCCGGTTCCCTCTTTTAGGGAAATGTGAACACAAAGCTCCCCAGGTTTGTTTGTCATTATTCCCACACCACACACTTGAATACTGCAACACCGATTCCCCTGCCATTATCCATCATATTGGTGCCACAAAAGAGAGAAGATTATGTGCAGGTTCGTACAAAAAAAATATGTTTTTGGTTACTGATTAGTGGTGTGTTCCCTTGGGGACACAGGGATCTGTCTGTCTGGCAGGAAGGTGAAAAGGAGAGAGCGTGGGGTCGGCAGAATTCCAAAATGTGTGTTTTTAGTTCAAGATTATTTGTTTGCAATATGTTATCTATAGGCTGGGAGCTTCATAAAATGTTTATTTGATTGTGCGTTTTGAAAAGTGTGAGAAGACAACATAATTTGGTGAGAATAACAACATACTGTAGGGTACAAAATCAATTCTAGCTATTAAAGGGGCAGTCGCCTATATTGGGTGTACAATTTTCAATTACAGCATTATTTAAATCTGCAGTTATTCTTCTGCTATTTATTATGTTAGCAATAAAATGTACATGTTAATAGTATCTTCTAATTACAATTATTATGTCGCATATTTTAATTAAATGCAATCTATTAGCTTCCAAAATGTATGTATATCTAGTTGTCGAATAACACAATTCTGATTGAATGGCTTGTCCTGCACTTTATAAAAACAGAGTGCATGTTGGAAAAATATCTTGGTTCCTTTCTAAACATAGCAATGTGAGTGCAAAGAGGACTCAGCCCACAAAATAGGTGAAGTGAACTGGAAAAAAATAGTTGAGTCCTCATTCAAAGGCAAGGGTAGTGCGACTACAAAGAGAACTGTGTTATTTTAATTTAATTTAAATGTTTTACCCCAATTAAATTTAAAGAGGACTAAGGTCATTTCTTTTAAAAAGAGGACTATGTGAAAACACCCTAAAAGTTTCACAATTCTGTTTAAGACTGCTAGTGTGTAAAGCAAATGTTTATTGAAACTAGAATGTTGCTAAACACAAGGAAGACATTAAAAATTAGGCAAATTGCCTAACAAGTGCATGACTGGAGGTCTGAAATATTACAACTTCCATTTTATTCTGGTACATACAGGGTCAAGTAGGTCATACCATGACACGTTCCTAAAGTTATACAATTATGTCCATAGGCAGTTATCCATAGGCATACTATTTTGGAATACAATAAACAAATTATTGCCAATTTGACAAACACTTTGAAGGTATGCTTGCCATTATACAAATAACAAACTGCAACTATTTGGACTACTCAGCTGCATGTCCTTCACACAACTTTTCAACAGAGTAACATTCTTGACGTGCACGCCCTAGCTGGCTTTGTCGAGCTAGAAACTACGTACAGTCGAGCAAGTAGAGGAAACCCCACTAACCTGTTACAACAACAGTTTGCTTACTATTGTCCATATTTTTCTTAGCTGTAGTGAATGTTTTCTTTTGTTATTCTAAATTTTACCAAGGATGCAGCTGTCTGGGATTTTGCTGTCCTTTCACAGTTGATCAGTCATCTGTTTCTGTGTTTTTTTGCGTATTTTTTTTCTCGGCGAGTCTGACGTAATGACGTATGGTAGCTACACATTTTGGCGACAACTTCCGTCCAACGGTGTTAGCATTAGCAAACAAAAAGAAATTACGTTCAGTTGACCGGATAGTTTGTAATATAATCTGTTATAATGGTAAGTATATATTTTATCGGGTTACAGTAAAATGAGGACTGTTATGTGTGGGACCGTGGAATAGCTCGAGCACAAACGCGTGGTTGGTTTGTTTACCATGCAGCTTGGATAGTTAGCTACTGTAACGTAACATGAACGTAGCTAAATGGTTAACTCATTGTGTTAATGCTAGCTAATAGCTAACTAAAAATATAATAGTAATCTAGTTAAAACATTGACATATGTTTATTGTTATAGTATCTAAACACATGGTTTGCATTTCAAATCAAATTTGACCTAGCTAGTTAACTACACTAAACAAACAATATAAACGCATCATGTAAAGTGTAGGTACCATGTTTCATGAGCTGAAATAAAGTATCCCAGAAATGTTCAATAAGCACAAAAAGCTTATTTCTCTCAAATTTTGTGCACAAATTTGTTTACATCCCTGTTAGTGTTAATTTTTCATTTGCCAAGATAATCCAGGTGTGGCATATCAATAAACTGATTAAACAGCATGATCACTAGACAGGTGCACCTTGTGCTGGGGACAAAAAAAGGCGACTCTAAAATGTGCAGTTTTGTCACAACACAATGCCACAGATGTCTCAAGTTTTGAGGGAGTGTGCAATTGGCATGCTGACTGCAGGAATGTCCACCAAACATAGTCCTGGGGTGCCTCTTCTACCCACCCCCCGGTGCACATTTTGGTTTTTGCCCTAGCACTACACAGGACTGAGTTAGGGAAACCCTGCTATAAGCTGCCTCAAATGTCATTTTAGAGAATTTGGCAGGTTGTCCAACCAGCCTCACAACTGCAGACCACGTATATAGCATTGTGTGAGTGAGCTGTTTGCTGATGTCAACGTTGTGAACAGAGTGCCCTGTGGTGGTGCCACGTTTCAATTGGTGACGTCACTCGCTCTGAGACCTAGAAATAGTTGTTCCCCTTGCTCTGCAAGGGCTGCAGCTTTTGTGGCGGGATGTGTAATGATGCTTCGTGGGTGTCAGTTGTTGATGTGTGCAGAGGGTCCCTGGTTCGAGCGAGGAGAGGGGCGGAAGCTATACTGTTACATTGATGCTGTTAACCCGGATCACTGGTTGCTGCGGAAAAGGATGAGGTCAAAAGGGGGGTGAGTGTGGCCGATGTGAAATGGCTAGCTCGTTAGCGGTGGTTTCAATCGGTGACGTCACTTGCTCTGAGACCTAGAAGTAGTTGTTCCCCATGCTCTGCAAGGGCCATGGCTTTTGTGGCACGATGTGTAACGATGCTTCGTTAGTGACTGTGGTTGATGTGTGCAGAGGGTCCCTGGTTCGAGCCCAGGTTGGGGCGAGGAGAGGGACGGAAGCTATACTGTTACATTGACATCAGCAAACGTTGTGATTTATGGTATAGGCAGGCATAAGCTACAGACAAAGAACACGATTGCATTTTATCTATCCCGTCCCGTGTGGCTCTGTTGGTAGAGCATGGCGCTTGCAACGCCAGGGTTGTGGGTTCAATTCCCACGGGGGGACCAGGATGAATATGTATGAACTTTCCAATTTGTAAGTCGCTCTGGATAAGAGCGTCTGCTAAATGACTTAAATGTAAATGTAAAATCTATGGCATTTTGAATGCACAGAGATACCTTGACGAGATCCTGAGGCCCATTGTTGTACCATTCATCCGCCGCCATCACCTAATGTGTCACAGGGACTGTACACAATTCCTGGAAGCTGAAAATGTCCGAGTTCTTTCATGGCCTGCATATTGCCCAGACATGTCACCAATTGAGCATGTTTGGGATGCTCTGGTTCGACGTGTACAATAGCGTGTTCCAGTTCCCGCCAATATCCCACAACTTTTCACAGCCATTAAAGAGGAGTGGGACAACGTTCCACAGGCCACAATCAACAGCCTGATCAACTCTGTGAAGGAGCTGCCGCGCTGCATGAGGCAAATGGTGGTTGCCCCTACCTTTTTTATAAAGGTGTCTGGGACCAACAGATGCATATCTGTATTTCCAGTCATGTGAAATCCATAGATTAGGGCCTAATGACTTTTTTTAATTGACTGGTTTCCATATATGAACTAACTCAGTAAATTCTTTGAAATTGTTGCGTTTATATTTTTGTTCTGTATAGTTGGCTATCATACCAGCTAGTTAGCAAACCTTTTCAAAGCTAGCTAGCTAATTTAATCATGTGTTAGCTAGCGAGCAAGACAACATGCGCAATGACTTTAAAAAAACATTGAAATTCACAGCTACCGCTATCTTTGCTGAAGACTGCACAGAACCACCCTATGGTAAGGATGGATTCAACTCGTCTAAGTTTTTGTGATATTTTACTCTTACTTTGTTTCTTGAGTCATGTGAATTTCTCACGGTTGTTCATGTAAATGTGGTCATTGGTTTTTGTGGTACAAACATGAATCCACATCGATTTGATTTCTTACTCATGCTTCTTCCCTATGCTCCTTAGCTGGTGGAGTTGAAGAATGGAGAGACGTATAACGGACACTTGGTCAGTTGTGACAACTGGATGAATATCAACTTACGAGAAGTCATCTGCACCTCAAGGGTAAAGGGTTTGTCTATAAGTACTTGTCGACACTCAAGAGTTGTGACCACTGATCTGAAATATGTATATGGTTGCTTACGTGACAGCCACGAATGAAGAGGCTACATGGCTGTCTTTTTCACAAATCAGCTATCAGAAAAATGTCCATGTCTAGCCACAAGATGGCACTACTGACAGTCAAAAGATTCAGCTTTTAAGAGTGCTTCTACTAAAACTAATGCTGAAATTCTCCCCTAATCCCATTCACTCCTATCGTTTAGGATGGAGATAAATTTTGGAGGATGCCCGAGTGTTACATCAGAGGAAGCACCATAAAGTACCTGCGTATCCCAGATGAAATCATCGACATGGTAAAGGAGGAGGTGGTGTCCAAGGGCCGCGGGCGAGGAGGCATGCAGCAGAACAAACAGCAGGGCAAGGGCCGAGGGGGAGGAGCAGGAGCGGGTAGAGGTAAGATGGAACCTCTCTTTCTGTGGAGGCAAATGGGTAACATTTGGTTGAGGTGCTGGTAGTGTGACGCAATTGGGACTTATATTTATGAGCTAAGTAAACACAGTGTCTATATTTTTTTCATTATTTTCATTATTTTCTTTTCATTATTGAGTGATTCCATACGAAACCAGGACCAAAAAAAGGCCATGATATTGGGGATTTTCAAAAATGTTCAATGTAATCCATAGAATGGTCCTTTGGCAGAAGGATTGTTAACATATGTATCGAAACGCATAATTGAATTAACATTGTGGCCTTACCCAGGCCCCCTTTAAGAGTCCATAATGTTTCATCTGTAGGTGTTACAAAGCAAAAAATATAAACAGAAATATAGAAAATTCCGTGTTTGATTTGGTGAATTTTGTGTATGTATTATTGAACAAAGTATACTCTAAGGCAGGGGTCAGAGGCAGCCTTTTTTGGGGGGGCCCACCAACCATCTGCCTCCACAAAAATCGTCCCACGACTGAATCTAGTTGCCTACCCTCAACATTGAGGAGTTTACTACATCTGTACATGTTTCAAGCAGACCCTGTACCCAAGAATACCAAGGTAACCTGTCTAAATAACCCCCCCCCGGTAGCAGTCACATCAGTAGCCATGAAATGCATTGAAAGGCTGGTAATGGCTCACATCAACACCATCATCCCAGACACCCTGACCCACCTCAATTCTCATACAGCTAGGCTTGGGCAATATACTGGTGTATTTCGAAATACCGACGGTATGATTTCCAATACCCCCCCCCCCCCCCCAAAAAAGTTGTTTTATTTATACTAGAAGGCCAGCATCCTGGAGTCGCCTCTTCACTGTTGACGTTGAGACTGGTGTTTTGTGGGAACTATTTAATGAAGCTGCCAGTTGAGGACTTGTGAGACGTCTGTTTCTCAAACTAGACACTCTAATGTACTTGTCCTCTTGCTCAGTTGTGCACCGGGGCCTCCCACTCATCTTTCTATTCTGGTTAAGGCCAGTTTGCACTGTTCTGTGAAGGGAGTAGTACACAGCATTGTACGAGATCTACAGTTTCTTGGCAATTTCTCGCATGGAATAGCCTTAATTTCTCAGAACAAGAATACAATGACGAGTTTCAGAAGAAAGTCTTTGTTTCTGGCCTTTTTGAGCCTGTAATCGAACCCACAAATGCTGATGCTCCAGATACTCAACTAGTCTAAAGAAGGTCAGTTTTGTTTCTTTAATCAGCACAGCAGTTTTCAGCTGTGCTGGTTTTCTAATGATCAATTAGCCTTTTAAAATTATAAACTTGGATTAGCTAACGCAACGTGCCATTGGAACACAGGAGTGATGGTTGCTGATGATGAACCTCTGTACGCCTATGTAGATATTCCATTAAAAATCAGCTGTTTTCAGCTACAATAGTCATTTACAATATTAACGGTGCCTGAACTGTAAGTGACCCCAAACTTTTGAACGGTTGTGTGTGTGTATGTCACTTACAGTGCAGGCATTGTTAAAATTGTAAATTACTATTGTAAACTTATATATATTAGTGTACCATTCAAATGTGTGGACACCAACTCATTCCAGGGTTTTTCTTTATTTTGACTATTTTCTACATTGTAGAATAATGGTGAAGACATCAACTATGGAATCATGTAGTACGCAAAAAAAGTGTTTAAACAAATCAAAATATATTTGACAGACACATCTCAACATCAAGTGTTCAGAGGAGACTGCGTCAATCAGGCCTTCGTGGTCATCTCACACAGTTCCGGCGCCGACCGAGATGGCCGCCTCGCTTCGCGTTCCTTGGAAAATATGCAGTATTTTGTTTTTTTATGTGTTATTTCTTACATTGGTACCCCAGGTGATCTTAGGTTTCATTACATACAGTCGGGAGGAACTACTGAATATACGATTAACGTCAACTAACCATCGTTCCTACCAGGAATATGACTTTCCCGAAACGGATCCAGTGTTTTGCCTTCCACCCAATACAATGGATCTGATCCCAGCCGGCAACCCTACGCGACGCCGTAAAAGGGGCAAACGTAGCGGTCTCCTGGTCAGGCTTCGGAGACGGGCACATCGCGCTCCACTCCCTAGCATACTACTCGCCAATGTCCAGTCTCTTGACAATAAGGTTGATGAAATCCGAGCACGGGTAACATTCCAGAGAGACATCAGGGATTGCAACGTGCTCTGCTTCACGGAAACATGGCTAACTCAAGAGACGCTAACGGAGTCGGTGCAGCCAGCTGGTTTCTTCACGCATCGCGCCGACAGAAACAAACATCTTTCTGGTAAGAAGAGGGGCGGGGGGGTATGCCTTATGATTAACGAGACGTGGTGTGATCATCATAACAACACACAGGAACTCAAGTCATTCTGTTCACCTGATCTAGAACTCCTCACAATCAAATGTCGACCGCATTATCTACCAAGGGAATTCTCTTCGATCATAATCACAGCCGTATATATTCCCCCCCAAGCAGACACATCGATGGCCCTGAACGAACTCTATCTGACTCTTTGTAAACTGGAAACCACACACCCTAAGGCTGCATTCATCGTAGCTGGGGATTTTAACAAGGCTAATCTAAAAACAAAACTCCCTAAATTCTATCAGCATATCGATTGTGCTACCAGGGCTGGTAAAACCCTGGATCATTGTTATACTAACTTCTGTGACGCATATAAGGCCCTCCCCCGCCCTCCTTTCGGAAAAGCTGACCACGACTCCATTTTGTTGATTCCAGCCTACAAACAGAAACTAAAACAACAAGCTCCCGCGCTCAGGTCTGTTCAACGCTGGTCCGACCAATCTGATTCCACGCTTCAAGACTGCTTCGATCACGCGGATTGGAATATGTTCCGCATTGCGTCCAACAACAACATTGAAGAATATGCTGATTCGGTGAGCGAGTTCATTAGGAAGTGCATTGACAATGTCGTACCCACAGCAACGATTAAAACATTCCCAAACCAGAAACCGTGGATTGACGGCAGCATTCGCGTGAAACTGAAAGCGCGAACCACTGCTTTTAACCAGGGCAAGGTGACCGGAAACATGACCGAATACACACAGTGTAGCTATTCTCTCCGCAAGGCTATCAAACAGGCTAAGTCCCAGTACAGAGACAAAATAGAGTCGCAGTTCAACAGCTCAGACACAAGAGGTATGTGGCAGGGTCTACAGTCTATCACGGATTACAAAAAGAAAACCAGCCCCGTCGCGGACCAGGATGTCTTGCTCCCAGACAGGCTAAATAACTTTTTTGCCCGCTTTGAGGACAATACAGTGCCACTGACACGGCCCGCTACCAAAACCTGCGGGCTCTCCTTCACTGCAGCCGAGGTGAGTAAAACATTTAAACGTGTTAACCCTCGCAAGGCTGCAGGCCCAGACGGCATTCCCAGCCGCGTCCTCAGAGCATGCGCAGACCAGCTGGCTGGTGTGTTTACGGACATATTCAATCAATCCTTATCCCAGTCTGCTGTTCCCACATGCTTCAAGAGGGCCACCATTGTTCCTGTTCCCAAGAAAGCTAAGGTAACTGAGCTAAACGACTACCGCCCCGTAGCACTCACTTCCGTCATCATGAAGTGCTTTGAGAGACTAGTCAAGGACCATATCACCTCCACCCTACCGGACACCCTAGACCCACTCCAATTTGCTTACCGATCCAATAGGTCCACAGACGACGCAATCGCAACCACACTGCACACTGCCCTAACCCATCTGGACAAGAGGAATACCAATGTGAGAATGCTGTTCATCGACTACAGCTCAGCATTTAACACCATAGTAACCTCCAAACTCGTCATCAAGCTCGAGACCCTGGGTCTCGACCCCGCCCTGTGCAACTGGGTCCTGGACTTCCTGACGGGCCGCCCCCAGGTGGTGAGGGTAGGTAACAACATCTCCACCCCGCTGATCCTCAACACTGGGGCCCCACAAGGGTGCGTTCTGAGCCCTCTCCTGTACTCCCTGTTCACCCACGACTGCGTGGCCATGCACGCCTCCAACTCAATCATCAAGTTTGCGGATGACACTACAGTGGTAGGCTTGATTACCAACAACTACGAGACGGCCTACAGGGAGGAGGTGAGGGCCCTCGGAGTGTGGTGTCAGGAAAATAACCTCACACTCAATGTCAACAAAACAAAGGAGATGATTGTGGACTTCAGGAAACAGCACATCGACGGGTCAGTAGTGGAGAAGGTGGAAAGTTTTAAGTTCCTCGGTGTACACATCACGGACAAACTGAATTGGTCCACCCACACAGACAGCGTTGTGAAGAAGGCGCAGCAGCGCCTCTTCAACCTCAGGAGGCTGAAGAAATTTGGCTTGTCACCAAAAGCACTCACAAACTTCTACAGATGCACAATCGAGAGCATCCTGTCGGGCTGTATCACCGCCTGGTACGGCAACTGCTCCGCCCACAACCGTAAGGCTCTCCAGAGGGTAGTGAGGTCTGCAGAATGCATCACCGGGGGCAAACTACCTGCCCTCCAGGACACCTACACCACCCGATGTCACAGGAAGGCCATAAAGATCATCAAGGACAACAACCACCCAAGCCACTGCCTGTTCACCCCGCTATCATCCAGAAGGCGAGGTCAGTACAGGTGCATCAAAGCAGGGACCGAGAGACTGAAAAACAGCTTCTATCTCAAGGCCATCAGACTGTTAAACAGCCACCACTAACATTTAGCGGCCGCTGCCAACATACTGACTCAACTCCAGCCACTTTAAAAATGGGAATTGATGGAAATTATGTAAAAATGTACCACTAGCCACTTTAAACAATGCCACTTAATATAATGTTTACATACCCTACATTACCCATCTCATATGTATATGTATATACTGTACTCTATATCATCTACTGCATCTTGCCATCTTTATGTAATACATGTACCACTAGCCACTTTAAACTATGCCACTTTATGTTTACATACCCTACAGTACTCATCTCATATATATATACCGTACTCTATACCATATACTGCATCTTGCCTATGCCGTTCTGTACCATCACTCATTCATATATCTTTATGTACATATTCTTTATCCCTTTACACTTGCGTGTATAAGGTAGTAGTTGTGGAATTGTTAGGTTAGATTACTTGTTGTTATTACTGCATTGTCGGAACTAGAAGCACAAGCATTTCGCTACACTCGCATTAACATCTGCTAACCATGTGTATGTGACTAATAAAATTAGATTTGATTTGATTTGAATTGCTGCAAGGAAACCACTACTAAAGGATACCAATGAGAAGAGACTTTGGTTCCAACCGTGAGACGCAGAGTAGGTGAACAGATCTCCACGTGTGGTTCCCACCGTGAAGCATGGAGGTGGTGGTGTGGGGGTGCTTTGCTGGTGACACTGTCTGTGATTTATTTAGAATTCAAGGCACACTTAACCAGCATGGCTACCACGGCATTCTGCAGCGATCGGCCATCCCATCTGGTTTGCGCTTAGTGGGACTACCATTTGTTTTTCAACAAGACAATGACCCAAAACACACCTCCAGGCTGTGTAAGGGCTATTTGTCCAAGAAGGAGAGTGATGGAGTGCTGCATCAGATGACCTGGCCTCTCAATCACCTGACCTCAACCCAATTGAGATGGTTTGGGATGAGTTGAACTGCAGAGTGAAGGAAAAGCAGCCAACAAGTGCTCAGCATGTGTGGGAACTCCTTCAAGACTGTTGGAAAAGCATTCCAGGTGAAGCTGGTTGAGAGAATGTCTAGAGTGTGCAAAGCTGTCAAGGCAAAGGGTGATTTTGATTTGTTTAACACTTTTTTGGTTACTACAGGGTTCCATATGTGTTATATTTTTGATGTCTTCACTATTAGCAAATAGTAAAAATAAAGAAAAACCCTTGAATGAGTAGATTTGTCCAAGCTTTTGACTGGTACTGTGTGTATATGTGTCATATATATATATATATATATATATATGCCAAGATGTCGTTAATCATTTTGTATTTATTCCTTGTGTTTGTCTTTAAAGGCTATTTTTTTGACTGCATTGTTGTTAAGGGCTGTATGTAATAATTTCACTGTTCTACGCCTGTTGTTTACGAAGCATGTGACAAATACATTTTGTTTACTGCTGCTCTATGGGCACATCAACGTTTCCGAGTGGGATCTCATTCTATGAATTGCATTTTGTGAAAATCCCCGAAATCATTGTCTTTTAAAAAAATTATAGTTTTGTATGAAATCACTCTAGTCTTAGGTGAAATGGTTTGTGTCATGCTCTCGCATATGCTCCCAAATATTTTGCTGTGCAACCTGGAATTTTAATTTAGGAGCACCAGTGCGCCTATTTAAAAAATATATTTTAAAAATTCTCCCAGATAATTGTTGTAATGATTAGGCTTCGCTGTACCATTTGTTTCCGAGTGCCCTAGAGAGAAAAAAAAAAGTGAGCGCTGATCCGTTAGCGTCATGGTTGCACAATTGCTACAACAAAAACGGCTTGTTTCTAGCTACAAAAATTCTAAAGATCTGGCTTGGCACAACATTTTTGTCCTCCTATAGCGGATAGACGTGAAAGAATTTTATATTTATTAACCAGTTGGCTGTTATAAAACTACTCGCAGGCCTTGAACCATTTGTTTACACTTTGTTCAGTCATGTTACTGCATTGGCTAGCTAGCTAACAACCTGAGGGGTATACTACAAAGCAGGATCAATGGCCAGCTAGCTTTGATAAACAGCCAGAAATAACAAGATTTTCTGATTCATTTAAGTAAGCTAAACTTATGTTTGTGTTTTTGGTTGTTTAGTTAATGAGACCATGCCATTTTTTTTTAAGCGCATCTTTAAAAAAATTAACACTTATGCAAGTCAGCTGGCTAACTCGTATACCGCTAGATCGCTAGATCGAATCCCTGAGCTGACAAGGTAAAAGTCTGTCGTTCTGCCCCTGAACAAGGCAGTTAAACCACTGTTCCTAGGCCATCATTGTAATTAAGAATTTGTTCTTAACTGACTTGCTTAGTTAAAAAATAAATGTTTCTAGGGCACAGTGTATGCTTCAAAAGTACCTAGAAATTATATTTGCCCAATGATAAGCTGTTTGTCAATCATTATTTTCTGGTGCTCCTAATGTGGCTTAACTTTGGTCATGCTGTATGTCTCTGCTCAATGTTTAGGTGTATTTGGAGGCCGTGGCCGGGGTATGCCAGGAGTGGGCAGAGGCCAGCAGCAGCAGGAGAAGAAGCCTGGTGGTGGCAAACCTCAGGGAGTCAAGAACCAGCACTGAGGAGAGGGACAGACAGACAGGTCAGACGTAAGAGAGAGTGTAGTTTTCACAGAATAACAACTCAGTGGAGATCATCTCACACAATGTCTTGTATAATGGCCATTACTGCTCCCTCTGTGCTTTGTTTCTAGCTATGCGTGTTGTGTGAGTTTGAACTCCACTGTGAGAACTATGAATAGTCCGTTCAGGTCAGAAAATGCAGGGTTTTGTTTTATCAACAATTTTCTTTTCCCCTACTTAGTTTTTGTTAAGTTATCATTTTAGGCCACCATCAAAAACGTATAATTATCGTCCAGAAGTTTGTTTTTATTGTGCCTGGAGACATTTACATTCAACTGATTCTACCTAATTGTTTTTAATGTATATCCAATTGTTTTCAACTTAAAGCACATTTTATGCCCTTGGAATTTGAAAACTTAAGTTGATTGGGGTATATGAGCGAAAAATACCTAGTTGGTTAGAGTCCCAATTGGGTGTTTCTAAATGTTATACTTTTTGAATTTTATTTGCATTTTGTAACCCAAGAAAATAACTTTGTAATTTACTTATATGAGAATAAACAATTTTATGTTATACACTGTACTTTATATATGAAAGAAGAAAAAACGAATTCAGATCTGTTTGAATTGGTCTACATACAGAATTAAAAAGCCTTTTGTTACACTCATGCTCACTTATCTCCTAAAGTGACAAAACACAATTTGCATATTAGGTTTATGTTCTTGTATAACTAGCTGTAAAATAAGCAGTCGTTGGTCAACAAACAATAAGGCGTGCATATAACAAAGCTGGTGTAACCCTCTAACCCCCTAAAGCACAACCTCAATCACAGAGCTACTGAATCGGCAATAATGCAGCCAAGATTTTGCGTGACGACTTAAACTGAATTCTTCCACTGCTCTAAGTTCGTTGCATGCGTCAATCTGAGACTGCCATCGTTGAAGTCGTTTGTGGTGACGTCAAAATGAGGGGTGTTGTACAAAACAAAGTCCTTAGCGATTGGATCATCTCTAACCAATCAGAGTATCAATGCAAATGACTGATTTTCAAAACGCCGCTTTACCCACGTGTGTTCTGGCTCTGGCCCAACCGGTTTCTGTTACCAATCAGAACGGTTAGAATGTGTTTGCGTTCTAGAAATCATCTGCAAGGTACTTAGATCCACATTCGTAGAGTACCACAGTATGAGTCATAATACCAATAAAACCTAGCGGTCCAACAGGGAAATCGTTCAAATAGTTTTTCCATTAGGTGATTTTAGAAACATTTAAAATAAGGGCTGTGTAGGCTTACCGTGACGTTTTGATAACCCTATAAATCTTTCTAGGAGAAGGTGACTTCTATCAATATATTTTCCTGTTTTACCCTCCAAAAATGAAATGCTAATGTGGTTATCATAAAGAACTACAAATTACATGATGATCTGGACGAGACTGCCTAATCGAGGCAAAGGTAAGAATCTCTGGATTAACTATAGAATGTTAGCAAAATGTAGTAATTAATAAATTGACAAAATGTATTTAAATGGACAATTCTGTGAACTGCCTTGTGCAAGTTTTAAATTGACACAATACCTGTTAGCAAAGGTGTCTGCCAGAGATGATTTGCAGGGATTTGTAGTTTTGCATGATGTCTACTTTGATGCTAATTAGCATTTTCAAATCTGAGAGTAAATATTTCCGAATATATTAAAGTCACCTTGTCCGAGAGAGATTTGCATGGCTATCAAAACATCACGCGAGCGTAAGCCTATACAAAACGCAGACCTTATTTTAAGTGTTTCTAAAATCAAATGTATTTATGAAGCCCTTTTTACATCAGCCGACGTTAGAAAGTGCCATACAGAAACCCAGCCTAAAACCCCAAACAGCAAGCAACGCAGATGTAGAAGCACAGTGGCTAGGAAAAACTCCCTAGAAAGGCAGGAACCTAGAAAGAAACCTAGGGAGGAACCAGGCTCTGAGGGGTGGCCAGTCCTCTTCTGGCTGTGCCGGGTGGAGATTATAACAGTACATTGCCAAGATGTTCAAATGTTCATAGATGACCAGCAGGGTCAAATAATAATAAAAATCACAGTGGTTGTAGAGGGTGCAACGGGTCAGCACCTCAGGAGTAAATGTCAGTTGGCTTTTCATAGCCGATCATTCAGAGTTCGAGACAACAGGTGCGGTAGAGAGAGAGAGTCGAAAACAGCAGGTCCGGGATAAGGTAGCACGTCCGGTGAACAGGTCAGGGTTCCATAGCCGCAGGCAGAACAGTTGAAACTGGAGCGGCAGCACGACCAGGTGAACTGGGGACAGCAAGGAGTCATCAGGCCAGTTAATCCTGAGGCATGGGCTCAGGGAGAGGGAGAATACTTGAATTCACACAGGACACCGGATAAGACAGGAGAAAGACTCCAAATATAACAGACTGGTCCTAGCCCACTGACACACAACTATTGCAGCATAATTACTGGAGGCTGAGACAGGAAGTGTCAGGAGACACTGTGGCCCTGTCCGACGATACCCCCGGACAGGGCCAAACAGGCAGGATATAACCCCACCCACTTTGTCAAAGCACAGCCCCCACACCACTAGAGGGATATCTCCAACCACCAACTTACTACCCTGAGACAAGGCCGAGTATAGCCCGCGAAGATCTCCCCCACGGCGACAACCCGGACAGGAAGATCACGTCAGTGACTCAACCCACTCAAGTGACGCACCCCTGCTAGGGACGGCAGGGAAGAGCACCAGTAAGCCAGTGACTCAGCCTCCTTAATAGGGTTAGAGGCAGAGAATCCGAGTGGAGAGAGGGAAACCAGCCAGGCAGAGACAGCAAGGGCGGTTCGTTGCTCCAGTGCCTTTCCGTTCATGGAGCTCTATAGGAGAAAGCCCAGTCTCCAGCTGTTTGCTTAGAAATGGTAGGGACAGTAAGGAGGCCTGCGTCTTGTGACCGTAGCGTACATGTAGGTATGTACGGCAGGACCAAATTGGAAAGATGGGTAGGAGCAAACCCATGTATTGCTTTGTAGGTTAGCAGTAAAACCTTGAAATCATCCCTAGCCTTAACAGGAAGCCAGTGTAGAGAGGCTAGCATTGGAGTAATATGATCAAATTTTTTGGTTCTAGTCAAGATTCTAGCAGCCGTGTTTAGCACTAACTGAAGTTGGTGCTTTATCCGGGTAACCGGAAAGTAGAGCAATGCCGTAGTCTAATCTAGAAATGACAAAATAATGGATACATTTTTATGCATCATTTTTGGACAGAAAGCTTCAGATTTTTGCAATGTTACGTAGATGGGGAAAAAAGCTGTCCTTTTAAATAGTCTTGATATGTTTGTCAAAAGAGAGATCAGGGTCCAGAGTTACGCAGAGGTCCTTCAGTTTTATTTGAGACGACTGTACAACCATCAAGATTAATTGTCAGATCCAACAGAAGATCTCTTTTGTTTCTTGGGACCTAAAACTAGCATCTCTGTTTTGTCTGAGTTTAAAAGTAAAACATTTGACGCCATCCACTTCCTTATGTCTGAAACACAGGTTTCCAGGGAGGGCAATTTTTGGGCTTCACCATGTTTTTTAATTTTTAATTTTAATTTTAATTTTATCCCCCTTTTCTCCCCAATTTTCGTGGTATCCAATCGCTAGTAATTACTATCTTGTCTCATCGCTACAACTCCCGTACGAGCTCGGGAGAGACGAAGATCGAAAGCCATGCGTCCTCCGAGGCACAACCCAACCAAGCCGTACTGCTTCTTTAACACAGCGCGCCTCCAACCCGGAAGCCAGCCGCACCAATGTGTCGGAGGAAACACCGTGCACCTGGCCCCCTTGGTTAGCGCGCACTGCGCCCAGCCCGCCACAGGAGTCGCTGGAGCGCGATGAGACAAGGAAAATCCCTACCGGCCAAACCCTCCCTAACCCGGACGACGCTAGCCCAATTGTGCGTCGCCCCACGGACCTCCCGGTCGCGGCCGGCTGCGACAGAGCCTGGGGGCGAACCCAGAGACTCTGGTGGCGCAGTTAGCACTGCGATGCAGTGCCCTAGACCACTGCGCCACCTGGGAGGCCCCGACTTCACCATGTTTAATCAAAATGTACAGCTGTATATCGTCCGCATAGTAGTGAAAGTTAACATTATGTTTCCCGAATGGCATCACCAAGAGGTAAAATAAACTCTGCAAAAAAAGAAACATCCCCTTTTCAGGACCCTGTCTTTCAAAGATAATTCGTAAAAATCCAAATAACTTCACAGATCTTCATTGTAAAGGGTTTAAACACTGTTTCCCATGCTTGTTCAATGAACCATAAACAATTAATGAACACGCACCAGTGGAACGGTCGTTAAGACACTAACAGCTTACAGACGGTATGCAATTAAGGTCACAGTTATGAAAACTTAGGACACTAAAGAGGCCTTTCTACTGACTCTGGAAAAACACCAAAAGAAATATGCCCAGGGTCCCTGCTCAGTTGCGTGAACGTGCCTTAGGCATGCTGCAAGGAGGCATGAGGACTGCAGATGTGGCCAGGGCAATAAATTGCAATTCCGTACTGTGAGACGCCTAAGACAGCGCTACAGGGAGACATGACGGACAGATGATTGTCCTCGCAGTGGCATACCACATGTAACAACACCTGCACAAGATTGGTACATCCGAATATCACACCTGCGGGACAGGTACAGGATGGCAACAACAACTGCCCGAGTTACACCAGGAACTCACAATCTGTCCGCAATAGGCTGAGAGAGGCTGGACTGAGGGCTTGTAGGCCTGGTGTACGGCAGGTCCTCACCAGACATGACTGGTAAAAATGTTGCCTATGGGCACAAACCCACCATCTATGGACCAGACAGCACTGGCAAAAAGAAAGTGTTTTTCACTGACGTTTCACGGTTTTGTCTCACTAGGGGTGATGGTCGGTTTCACGTGTATCATTGAAGGAATTTGCGTTACACTGAGGCCTGTACTCTGGAATGGGATCGATTTTGGAGGTGAGGCTCCGTCATGGTCTGGTGCGGTGTGTCACAGCATCATCGGACTGAGCTTGTTGTCATTGCAGGCAATCTCAACGCTGTGAGTTACAGGGAAGACATCCTCCCTTATGTGGTGCCCTTCCTGCAGGCTCATCCGACATGACCCTCCAGCATGACAATGCCACCAGCCATACTGCTCGTTCTGTGCGTGATTTCCTGCAAGACAGGAATGTCAGTGTTCTGCCATGGCCAGCGAAGAGCCCGGATCTCATTCCCATTGAGCACGTCTGGGACCGGTTGGATCGGAGGGTGAGGGCTAGGACCATTCCCCCCAGAAATGTCCGGGAACTTGCAGGTGCCTTGGTGGAAGAGTAGGGTAACATCTCACAGCAAGAACTGGCAAATCTGGTGCAGTCCATGAGGAGATGCACTGCAGTACTTAATGCAGCTGGTGGCCACACCAGATACTGACTGTTGCGTTTGATTTTGCCCCCCCCCCCCCCCCCCCCCCTTTGTTCAGGGACACATATTCCATTTCTGTTAGTCACATGTCTGTAGAACTTGTTCAGTTTGTCTCAGTTGTTGAATCTTATGTTCATACTAATATTTACACATGTTAAGTTTGCTGAAAATATATGCAGTTGACTGTGTAAAATAGTGGTCCTAAAACGGAACCTTTGGGAACACCAAAATGTACAGTTGATTTGTCTAAGGACAAACCATCCAGAGACAAACTGATATCTTTCCGACAGATAAGATCTAAACCAGGCAAGATCTTGTCCATGTAGACCAATTTGAGTTTCCAATCTCTGCAAAAGAATGTGGTTATCGAGGGTATCAAAAGCAGCACTAAGGTCTAGGAGCACGAGGACAGATGCAGAGCCTTGGTCTGACGCCATTAAAAGGTAATCTACCACCTTCATGGGTGCAGTCTCAGTGCTATGATGGAGTTTAAAACCAGACTGAAGCGTTTCGTATACATTGTTTTTCTTCAGGAAGGTAGTGAGTTGCCGCGCAACAGCTTTTTCCAAAAAATTGAGAGGATAAAATGAATGGTGGAAAAATGATTGTAACAGCTAGGTTTTATGGGTATTATGACACCTCCACTGTGGGGCTCTATTGCGGAAAAGAAACTGATGTCTGTGGCGTGGCGTAGCATTTGGCCAGAGCAAGGGGTTTAGCTAGCAAAGCAAGCCGTGATTTAACATATTTAACTTCATGAATTATAACTATCACATGATGCTGACTGATTTAGGATGCTGTTCCATGAGTTTTATTACTGTAGTGTTGCAAGTATTGTGGCTGTTTCTAATGAATTGAAATGGAACATCTGTATTAGTTTCAGTAACCATACGAAACCCCCAAAAAGAACTCAAACCTCACCTTCATTTGCATGAAAAGCCAGCTTCAATGTAAAATGTAAAATGCATAAGTGTTTTTTGACAATGGGTTGCTGGAAATTATGAGGAGATGGTTTCCCTACCTCTGAAATAAGGTGCCTTCGGAAAGTATTCAGACCTGTTCACTTTTTCCACATTTTGTTACAATACAGCCTTATTCTAAAATTGATGAGGAACATTTGAACTTTTATCAATATACACACAATACCCCATAGTGACAAAGCGAAAACAGGTTTTTAATACATTTTTCCAAATGTAATACATTTTATAATTTTTTTAAAACCTTATTTACATAAGTATTCAGACCCTTTGCAATGAGGCTCGAAATTGAGCTCCGGTGCATCCTGTTTCCATTGTTCATCCTTGAGATGTTTCTACAACTTGACTGGAGTCCACCTGTGGTGAATTCAATTTATTGGACATGTTTTGGAAAGGCACACCTGTCTATGTAAGGTTCCACAGCTGACAGTGCATGTCAGAGCAAAAACCAAGCCACGAGGTCGAAGGAATTGTCCGTAGAGCTCCGAGACCGGATTTTGTCGAGGCACAGATCTGTGAAAGGCTACCAAAAAAGTTTTGCAGCATTGAAGAAGTTTGGAACCACCAAGACTCTTCCTAGAGCTGGCCTCCCGGCCAAACTGAGCAGTCGGGGGAGAAGGGCCTTGGTCAGGGAGGAGACCAAGAACCCGATGGTCACTCTGACAGAGCTCTAGAGTTCCTCTGTGGCAATGGGAGAACCTCCCAGAAGGAAAACCATCTCTGCAGCACTCCACCAATCAGGCTTTATGGTGGAGTGGAGAGACTGAAGCAACTCCTCAGTAAAAGGCACATGACAGCCCGTTTGGAGTTTGCCTAAAGGACTCTCAGACCATGAGAAACAAGATTCTCTGGTCTGATGAAACCAAGATTGAACTATTTGGCCTGAATGCCAAGAGTCACGTTTGGAGGAAACCAGGCGTATCACCTGGCCTAAACCATCCCTATGATGAAGCATGGTGGTGGCTAGAGCTGTTGAGGTTACCATATTACTGTCACACCGGCGGTCACGAGTGATGAAGGCAGTCAAATTCCACATGACCGTTCGGTCATGGTAATTAGGCTTCTCCAAGCTCTGATGCTGCTGCTGGTCTCATTAGTAGCCTACCAAACGTGCTAACTGCCTGGTACTCAACACTATTGTCCCTCTAATCACCCTGACATCAATGCAAATGTAATCGAAAATCTAATCAAACACTTCATGAGATCCCATGAGCTCATGTTGCACAACATTTCTATAGGCTATGCAATTACATGAGAAAACAGAGTGATGGCCTCTACTAAAAAGAGGATCCCATCAGCTTTCTATAGGCTAGGCCTACTATATTTATTTCTCAACTTTCCTAATATTAAGCACATTACTTATTTACAACAGGAGTATAGCCTACCTGGCTGGCATGAAAATGAACCACGGAAAAAGTGTCCTCCATTCGCTATTTAACTGCATAGATGACATGTATTTTTTTTCCTGCTGCCCCTGTTTCGATAAAGGTGCATGATAAATGTCCATTCTAAATCAAAACAAATTTCACACATATATTATTTAGTATATGCAAAGACGATTAAATCAAGAGTAGTCTGATGGGTGACAATATTAGCCTATCACTTGTGAATGATGCCCAGCATAAGAAACAAAGCCTTTTTATTTATTTATTTTTGGCTCATTTTCAAATTAGCCTAGCCCTATATGTTTTGATAACTTCTTAAAATTTAAGCATATTAATCCGCTTAACAAGGGGTTTAGAGCCTAACTGGCATACACAAGCAGCGCATGAGTTTCAAGTTTGGGGAAGATTATTTTCACCATAAAATTGCACCTTTTATAATAAAAGCATTACATTCATAATTGCGTTGCGCCACTTTTGAGAATGGTGTTTTCCTGCTAATGGAACATTCACGCCTAGCCTACTACCATGTGCCCATTGCTGCGCTTATAATGTGAAGAAATAGACTAATAGTTTGTCAACATTTTAAGTAAACGTTCTGATCTGCTGCGTCAGCCACACTGTGTAAAAAAGTTTTATTTGATGCTAGTGGTTGTATTAATTCGGGATCTATCGCATCCCACAACTGTCCCAGACTATGTTTGGAATATTTATTTCTCGAATAGAATAGGTTGACTTTTGTACTATGGGGGATAGTAGATTGACATAGGCTAGTGCTTTTGCTGTTCATTTGGCCTACTCATCTTGTTGGCTGACTAAGTAAATGTGGACAGTTCTTCCAACATCTTCAATATGCACCTCAGAATTAGATAAGGATGCACGCAGTTGCGTCCCCTATTTGTCTGTCTTCACTTGTAGCCTGTGAAAAGACCCGATCACGTGATGGAGAGTCATGTGATTGAGAGGTGATTCTGAGCGAGCAGCACTCAGGGAGAAGGGCACAACGGCCACTGGCCACAAAAGGCACATATTTTGTTTTAGGGTGCATTACAGCCACACAAAGGGGATGCTGCCGTGAAATTGTGAATGAGTGACTGATGTAGAGTGTATGTCCTGCGCAACAAATAAAGCACACAAAGCAGAGCTCATGCCTTTTTTAAAGCAACTTTTTTCAAATCATCTTTAGTCACGTCATGCAGCCTTACAATGTATTAAAAATCAAAACATATAGATCAATGTTTGTAGAACAACTAAAGTTACAATAATAACTCTAAATTAAGCATATAGGAATTCCTATATCTTTGTTAACACAGAATTGCGCACTCTCAAATTGTTTGGAGTAAATCGCCTTTCTATTTTATTCAGCTTTGTTCAATTGTATTCTTCATACTAAAAAGATTATATAAAATAATCCCAAGGAATTCTAAGCAAATCTTGTCTGCTAAATTAACTAATGTAGCCCACAGCCATTTGGCATAGCCAGATCAGAGCCTAACATAAGGACAACTCAGAGTATGCAATTCTATTCTTCTGAATTCGATTTTCTTCATATCATACTTCTTTAGACCTGTCTAAAATAATAATGGATTTATTGCGAAGGTGTAGGTTATATTACATGGATTTATTAGACTTTTTAAAATGTAGATGTTCTGCATCAGGGGAGCCAGGAGATGGTAAATGTGTTAGTTAATTAACGGTAAGTTACCATGAGACCGACAGTTATTTGTTTGACAATCACCAGCCGACTAAATTTCGTGACCGCCACAGCCCTAGTCAAATCAAATTATATGAGTCACATGCACAAAATACAACAGGTACCTTACAGTGAAATGCTTACTTACGAGCCCCTAACAAACAATGCAGTTAAAAAAATACAGATAAGAATAAGAAATACAAGTAGCAAGTAATTAAAGAGCAGCAGTAAAATAACAAGAGCGAGAGTATTTACAGGGGGGTACCGGTACAGAGTAAATTTTTGTGGGCACCGGTTAGTTGAGGTAATATGTACATGAAGGTAGAGTTATTAAAGTGACTATGCATAGATGATAACAGAGTAGCAGCGGTGTGAAAGAGGGGAAGGGAGGGGGGGAATGCAAATAGTCCGGGTAGCCATTTGATTAGGTGTTCGGGAGGCTTATGGCTTGGGGGTAGAAGCTGTTTAGAAGCCTAGACTTGGCGCTCCGGTACCGCTTGCCGTGCAGTAGCAGAGAGAACAGTCTATGACTAGGGTGGCTGGAGTCTTTGACAATTTTTATGGCCTTCTTCTGACACCACCTGGTATAGAGGTCCTGGATGGCAGGAAGATTAGCCCCAGTGATGTCCTGGGCCGATCGAACTACCCTCTGTAGTACCTTGCGGTCGGAGGCCGAGTAGTTGCCATACCAGGCAGTGATGCAACCAGTCAGGATGCTCTTGATGGTGCAGCTGTAGAACCTTTTTGAGGATCTGAGGACCCACCCATGCCAAATCTTTTCAGTCTCCCGAGGGGGAATAGGTTTTGTCGTGCCCTCTTCACGACTGTCTTGGTGTGTTTGGCCAATGTTAGTTTGTTGGTGATGTGGACACCAAGTAACTTGAAGCTCTCAACCTGCTCCACTGCAGCCCCGTCGATGAGAATGGGGGTGTGCTCGGTCCTCTTTTTCCTGTAGTCCACAATCATCTCCTTTGTCTTGATCACGTTGAGGGAGAGGTTGTTGTCCTGGCACCACATGGCCAGGTCTCTGATCTCCTCCCTATAGGCTGTCTTGTCGGTGATCAGGCCTACCACTGTTTTGTCATCGGCAAACTTAATGATGGTTTTGGAGTCGTGCCTGGCCGTGCAGTCATGAGTGAACAGGAAGTACAGGAGGCGACTGAGCACGCACCCCTAAGGGGCCCCTGTGTTGAGGATCAGCGTGGCGGATGTGTTTTTACCTACCCTTACGACCTAGGGGCGACCCGTCAGGAAGTCCAGGATCCAGTTGCAGAGGGAGGTGTTTAGTCCCAGGGTCCTTAGCTTATTGATGAGCTTTGAGGGCACTATGGTGTTGAATGCTGAGCTGTAGTCAATGAATAGCATTCTCACATAGGTGTTTCCGATCTGTGGATCGGTTGGGGCGGTATGCAAATTGGAGTGGGTTTAGGGTTTCTGGGATAATGGTGTTGATGTGAGTCATGACCAGCCTTTCAAAGCACTTCATGGCTACAGACATGAGTGCTACGGGTCAGTAGTAATTTAGGCAGGTTACCTTAGTGTTCTTGGGCACAGGCACTATGGTGGTCTGCTTGATTTTTACAGACTCAGACAGGGAGAGGTTGAACATGTCAGTGAAGACACTTGACAGTTGGTCAGCACATGCTCGCAGTACACGTTCTGGTAATCCGTCTGGCCCTGCAGCCTTGTGAATGTTGACCTGTTTAAAGGTTTTACATCGGCTGCGGAGAGCGTGATCACACATTCTTCTGGAACAGCTGGTGCTCTCATGCATGTTTCGGTGTTATTAGCCTCGAAGCGAGCATAGAAGCTGTTTAGCTTGTCTGGTAGGCTCGTGTCACTGGGCAGCTCTCGGCTGTGCTTCCCTTTGTAGTCTGTAATGGTTTGCAAGCCCTGCCACAACCGTCAAGCGTCGGAGCTGGTGTAGTACATTCGATCTTAGTCCTGTATTGACGCTTTGCCTGTATAGTGGTTCGTCGGAAGGCATAGCGGGATTTCTTATAAGCTTCCGGGTTAGAGTCCCGCTCCTTGAAAGCGGCAGCTCTAGCCTTTAGCTCAGTGCGGATGTTGCCTGTAATCCATGGCTTCTGGTTGGGGGTATGTACGTACGGTCACTGGGGAAGACGTCATCGATGCACTTACTACTGAAGCCAATGACTGATTGGGTGTACTCCTCAATGCCATTGGAGGAATCCCGGAACATATTCCTGTCTGTGCTAGCAAAACAGTCCTGTAGCTTAGCATCTGCTTCATCTGAGCTTTTTTTATTGATCTAGTCACTGGTGCTTCCTGCTTTAATTTTTGCTTGTAAGCAGGAATCAGGAGGATTGAATTATGGTCAGATTTGCCAACTGGAGGGCGAGGGAGAGCTTTGTTATGCGTCTCTCTCAGGTGGTCCTGAGTTTGGTCAAATTTTTTAAGTTTCCCTGCATTAAAGTTCCCGGCTATTCCCGGCACCGCCTCTGGGTGATACAGCTCATTCAATGCTGTCTTAGTGCCAGCCTCTGACTGTGGTGGTATGTATACAGCTACGATAAATACAGATGAGAACTCTCTAGGTAGATAGTGTGGTCTAAGTACTCTACCTCAGGCGAGCAATAGCTCGAGACTTCCTTAGATATCGTGCACCAGCTGTTATTTACAGTGGTGGCAGCATTATGCTGTGGGGATATTTTTCAGCGGCAGGGCCTGGCAGAGACTAGCCAGAATTGAGAGAAATGTGAAGTGAACAAAGTACAGAGAGATCCTTGATGAAAACCTGCTCCAGAACGCTCAGGACCTGGGGCGAAGGTTCACCTTCCAACAGGACAACGACCCTAAGCACACAGCCAATGCAATGCAGGAGTGGCTTCGGGCCAAGTATCAATGTCCTTGAGTGGCCCAGCCAGAGCCCGGACTTGAACCCGATCGAACATCTCTGGAGAGACCTGAAAATAGTTGTGCAGCGACACTCCCCATCCAACCTGACAGAGCTTGAGAGGATCTGCAGAGAAGAATGGGAGAAATTCCCCAAATACAGATGTGCTAAGCTTGTAGCGTCATACCCAAGAAGACTCGAGGCTTTAATCGCTGCCAACGGTGCTTAAACAAAATACTTATGTAAATGTGACGTTTCAGATTTTATTCATAAATTAGCACAAATTTCTAAACTGTTTTTGCTTTGTCATTCGGGGGTATTGTGTGTAGATTGATGAGGGGAGGAAAAAAAACGTTCATCCATTTTAGAACAAGACTGTAACCTAACAAAATGTGGAAAAAGTTAAAGGGTCTGAATACTTTCCGAATGCACTGTATTTGTATGAGGCAAAAGTGTTACCAGAATATACCAAAATCCCTAGGCACTGGTTTTGTGTCCCATAAATGTTATGAGACCAATGTACCACAGCTCTCTTGAAGGATACGACCCAGGATATAAAAGTTATGTAGCACTTATATTATCAAATTAGCAGAATGTTGTTCTCCATATTTGGCGCTCGGTCATGAAAAATGCTTGCTCGCCTTTTTCCTGCCTGTGGGGAATGTGTTGTTTTTTTTTACAGCACTTTTGGGACGTCGTGAAAGATAACGTTAACAGAAGTTTCATGCTAATGGGCTTTCTTTTTCCGACTTTTAGTTTTTGGAGGCCTCGATTGTGAGATACTTTAATGACGGTTGAAGTTACCCTGTACCCAAATCCATGGGTATAGCATTACTCATATGTATTATATGTCCTTGTAAGCTACAATTTCACACCATTGTGGGGGACTACGTAAGAGAATGTGTGTGTGGGTAGGTGAGTGTTTGTGTAGCAATGTATGAGGGAGAAAGATATTGTGTTAAGAGGTTTGAGCTAATGTCCTCTGGTTGGAAGATATTTTCCTCTGACAGGTTATGCCACAGTACTGCTAAGCCCTGAGATAAAGACAAATGGTTCTCTTCGATTAGAGCCCAATGCCCTCTCATCTGCCTTCTCAAAAGGGCCAAGACAAAACTTACAAGCTTGACTAATACAGACCTACCTTTGCTGTCTTTTTCAGTTTCCAAATGATACCCTTAGAGTTAATTACAACCTTAGAACTAGCCTATTTCTTTGCTCATAGTTTTAAACCTAGCAGACAGCAAAACATGTCAAACTAAAATTACTACAGGTTGCAATTATTTTATCCCCATACCAGCTAACTGGAACTAGTACATCTAGCTGGTAGACAATGGACAGTCAGTCAGAAGGCCTGTGACTCATGCCTGATGATAATGGCCGTGTATGAATTAGTGCAGGGCGGTATATAGTATTTTACGATATACCGGTATTGATGCACAGACCGGTTTTGGTTTTTACTTTACCTTCTATAACTGTATTGGAATGTTTGTTAATTGGGACAAGCCGCGTGTGAAGTCCATTTTTATAGTTTACTTCGCTACTTGAGTCATCTCTCTCTGCTCTCTCTCCATGCCACTTTCCACACAGACCTAGCCCCACCCCCTGTCACTCAAAGAGTGCCATTGTTGTTCCTATACCATGAGACACTTGCATTCAGTTCAGTCTGCATGGTCAATGCAGCACATGCAACAATGTTGATGACAAGGTTGCTGTTTTCACTTTGCTTCTTTAATATAAATCCACTACCGTTCTATAATTACACTTAGTTTGTGTGTCTTACATCTGCAAACAGATAGTTTGTCTTTTTCTTAGCAAGTTGGGCCTAAATCCTGTTAGCCACTAATCACTAGTTAGCTGGCTAGCTAGCTAACAAATGTACTGAGTCAGAGCAAACATAATTAGCTATACAGCCTGATAATACCAGTGATGGTGTAGACCTAAATCAGCATGTTATTTGTGCAATAGTATATTCTAAATCAAAGCGGAACACGCAAAGCATGAATATGTTAGCTACATAAAGTAGCTAAAATAAAATGTAGCCAAAGATTATAGGGTCTCCTAGGAAACACTTGTCAACCCTTTGGTTACTACCCTGTCACAATAACTCCTCCCTGGCATTTTAATTCGTTGTCATGTCAAACACTATTCAAAGTGCCCAGTATTATATTCTAAGTGTAGAATTAGAATAATCATTTTATTTCTATGATTCCAGCAGTTCACCCAAGTGTTTTTCACTAAATCGCAAGTCAAATCGGAATTGCAACATTTGATTAAAAATAAGGCCTAGGTTGTTTGCCCATATCGTGGCAGCACCACATGGCAGTGTGGAAAGTATCTCAAAGGAGTGCGGGAAATGCAGAAATTGATGAGTCTTAAATAATTTTTGGTTGAATTGAACAGTATAAAACAATCAGAATGGAGAAAGACCCATTGAAATGACTTGTATTTGTTGCCACCCTAGGGTCACGCACTACTCATAAAGCAAATGTAAGAACTTCTATTATTAAAAAACATAAAATACCATCCATATTTTTTTTTAAATAGCTTGATATGATATTTTGGCCATATTGCCCAACCCTAGTAGGAATGTAGGTGTACATACATTGGCAGCCAGATATACACTTGAAGTCGGAAGTTTACATACACTTAGGTTGGAGTCATTAAAACTAGTTTTTCAAACACTCTACAAATTTCTTGTTAACAAACTATAGTTTTGGCAATTCGGTTAGGACATCTACTTTGTGCATGACACAAGTCATTTTTCCAACAATTGTTTACAGACAGATTATTTCACTTATAATTCACTGTATCACAATTCCAGTGGGTCAGAGGTTTACATACACTAAGTTGACTGTGCCTTTAAACAGCTTGGGAAATTCCAGGAAATTATGTCATGGCTTTAGAAGCTTCTGATAGGCTAATTGACATCATTTGAGTCAATTGGAGGTGTACCTGTGGATATATTTCAAGGCCTACCTTCAAACTCAGTGCCGCTTTGCTTGACATCATGGGAAAATCAAAAGAAATCAGCCAAGACCTAAGACAAAAATTGTAGACCTCCACAAGTCTGCTTCATCCTTGGGAGCAATTTCCAAACGCCTGAAGGTACCACGTTCATCTGTACAACAATAGTACGCTATTATAAACACCATGGCGCAGCCGTCATACCGCTTAGGAAGGAGACGCGTTCTGTTTCCCAGAGATGAACGTACTTTGTGAAGATGCTGGAGGAAACCGGTACAAAAGTATCTATATCCACAGTAAAACGAGTCCTATATCGACATAACCTGAAAGGCCGCTCAGCAAGGAAGAAGCCACTGCTCCAAAACCGCCATAAAAAAGCCAGACTACGGTTTGCAACTGCACATGGGGACAAAGATTGTACTTTTTGGAGAAATGTCCTCTGGTCTGATGAAACAAACATGGAACTGTTTGGCCATAATGACCATCGTTATGTTTGGAGGAAAAAGGGGGAGGCTTGCAAGCCGAAGAACACCATCCCAACCGTGAAGCACGGGGTGGCAGCAGGCTATCTTCAGTCAACGTGATTTTCCTGTGTCATATATTTCCACACTGGGGTTGGAATACATTCACAATTTAGTAATTTAGAAGGTGCTATTATCCAGAGTGACTTAGTTAGTTCATTCATCTTAAGATAGCTAGGTGGGCCAGCGACGTATCACAGTCATAGTAACTACATTTTCCTTAAAGTAGCTATCAGCAAGGTCAGAGCTAGTAAAGGGGGGGGGGGGAAAGTCAAGTGCGAGTTAGTTCACAAAATGCTTTTTTTTTTAGGGGGGGGTCAGGATGCTGTGGGATTATTTAAAATGTTAAATAATGTTTCAGATGTTTTTGGAAGATGGACAGGGACTCTGCTGTTCTAACTTCAGGGGGAAGTTGGTTGGGGGCACTAGGACAGAGAAGAGCTTGGACTGGGCTGAGTGTGAGCTGCCCTCTTGTAGGGGTGGGAGGGGCAAGTGACCAGAGGTGGCAGAACAGAGTGGTTGGGTTGTAGGGTTTGAGCACAGCTTGAAGGTAGGGAGGGGCAGTTCCCTACCTACAGGCTATGCTCAAACCCTACACCCCAACTCGAGCACTTCATTCTGCCACCTCTTGAATAATACTGTGAAAATGATGATAATGGTCTTTTAGTGATGTTTGAAAAGGCTGTCTGAAATTTCAGCCTGTTTTGGTGGGATGGAGTATTGACCTGCCTGGGGACATCACCAGGCTGTAAATTTAGTTAATAGACCAATAAGAAAGAGTTCCAAACCTTTGCCAATAACAGCTAGTTTTCAGTTTTCCCCTCCTACTCAGACCAATCCCAGACAGTCTTGGCAAATTTCTTGCTTGAAAAATGGCTCTTTACTTATAAGCAATGTGTTTATTTTTTACAGTTTTAATTTCAAATGTAAACGGTAAGGTACTTCATTGTTACCCAGAAATGATTTGCTATTGAGATACACACAGGTTGCATTGGACCTTTAAGAAATGTGCAAGGGTGCCAATATATTTGTCTGCCACTGTATCATGCGTTGTGGAGGATGTGGCGGATGTATCGTAACTGTATGTGGGTGGATTATGCTTTATGAATTGTCCCTGAAGGGATCAATAGTGGTATTGGAATTAATCAAATCATGCTAGAACAAGGGAAGTACAGGGTGCCCAAGGAGTTGAAGATTGGAAGGATATTAATTTTACCATCAGCTTTCATGTGGTGGATCAATCTGTGTCATGCCATATGCATTGGAATACAGTTTCCCACTATCCCTACAATACCATATCTGTGGGTGTACTAAATCAAAGGAAACCTCTTATAAATTCGAAAGGATTCGGCATCTCTGAATCACCAGTGTTAAGTGTGTTGCCAAATGCTTTTTTCTTGCTGCATTGGAATTAATTCACTGTTAATTCACAGTTTCCCTTTCATTCTGAGAGACAGAATTTCACCACAAATGCAGAACAATATAAAAAAATGAATTGCTAAGGGAGGAAAAACATTTGTTCTGCTTCTCAGACATTGCTCAAGGGGCGTGCGGATCAGATCTTCGGTAATTGCTTCACTGAAATTTTAGCTGTGATAACTGGCTTTGACCTGGAGGGTGGAAGTCATCTCAGAGATGGTCTTTATATCCTCCTCTTCCTCTCCCTCTCCTCACATCCTTGCTCCCATCCTCCCACGCATTGTTTGCCCACACAACACTGCACCAGCCCATCCAATCGCAGCCTCACTCTCCTCTGCCACACTCTCCTGCGTCATGCTGCATGTAGGTGTTGCCATGGCGATGGTCGACAATGCCCCCCCCCCCCGCTACCCGAGGATGATGATGACGACTGCTGATGCAGGCAGGCTGTGGACGTCATCACTTCCCTTCGGAATCGGGGCTATTTTTACTGCAGGGCACAGATATACCAGCCTGCCCATGTATTTATGGGAACTTGTATCTAATGCAGGCTGCCAGGAAACATTTTTAGTTTCTCTCACCGATCACATTAAAGAGCAGCTTTTCCTTTCCTGTAATTTTGGTCTATTTGATTTCAGTGTAAGTGGTGAAATAAGATTATTCCAGTGCTGCTGTTTTGAAAGGCGTTCTATTACTTTGGATAATGTCTCCTGAGCAGTTGCCTGAGTTTGTTTAGCATCCTGTGAATGGATTTAACACTCACTGTGAGACATGATGTTACAGGGTCTTTTCCTTATACTAAGTACCTGGATGGACTGATCGGAGACATCGTAGGCCTACAGAATGTTCTCTTGTAAGGACAGCTGTTAAAATTTCAAGCCCCACAAGAAAGACTGTTTTGATTCCATTTTTATTCCGCTTTATTGAACCACTCTGACTTTTTTTAACCAAACATACAGTGAGCTCAAAGTATTGGGACAGTAACACATTTTGTTGTTGTTTTGGCTCTGCTCCAGCACTTTGGATTTGAAATTACAGTGAGGTTAAAGTGCAGACTGTTAGCTTTAATTTGAAGGTATCATTTAGAAATTACAACACTTTTTGTACATTGCCCCCCCCCATAGCCCCACTTTTAGGGGACCAAAAGTATTGGTGTACAGAGCCATAACAACCAAAAATGTGTCACTGTCCCAATACTTTTGGAGCTCGCTGTTAGTGCTAAATACCTTTGCATATTTGTGTGGCTATAAGTGGCATTTATTGTTGTTTCTTGCCATTGTGGAATTACTTATTCATTCCCCAATTCTTTGATCTTATCAAGAGGGTGTCAAGTGATGACTTATTCGTTGTGACTGGATATCAGAGGGGCATGTTAAACATTTTTGGGCACTGAGGGCAGGTCAACTTTTTGTCTGAATCACAGAATTCCTTCTAGGCTTAGTTCAGTGATGTAGTGTTCCTTTGACTTTCAGGAAGAAATCTACAGAGAAAATACTGTTTAATATGTCATTCCTTTTCTGAGTCAACACACCCAGAACATTTGATCCCACTAAAAAAAATTATGGATTTGTTTCACCGTTTTCCCCTCATACATCAATATTAATCTTAGTAGCATGGTTTCCATAAAAATATTGTTAAATTATTGCTGTGTTGGCCACACATTACTTTCCATCAAGTTTTTCCCTCAAACATCACGAATTTGCATGCTTCTTTCCTTTTAGAAAGTGAGATGAGAATGAATGGAAAAAATCTTGACATTTCGTAATAGTATTTTGAGGTTTTGTTTTTTTTCTTCTTCAGAAGCACATAATGATGATGAATTAACTAAATGCTAATTGTCCACCTGTCCTGTCCATTGCATGTTGTATAACAGTCAACACATCAGTATCAAAGCCATAGCACAAAACCACTGCTGTGATGCGTGGCTGTGGGTTTGTGGCTTTGAGTGCATGTCTGTGTGTGGGTGTGTGTGACAGGCCACCGTAGGCTCCCTCTAACCTCGCATGTGAAACTTCTCTACCCCCTCGCACACAGGGATTCCCCCATAGCCGTGAGTGTGGAACGTCATCTACATGTTGAAACTGCGTCATGGGCATGGTAGAGTGCACATCTGTGGGAACAGAGGTGAAGGCAGACAACGTACTGTGAAACTGCTGCCCTTGCTCATTCTAACGGTAAAAACACTGCAGAACCAGAATTTGGTAAAGGTAGAAAACACATATCAAAGCAGTCATGCTGTGATACATGGCATCAGGTATAAACTAATTAGGTGATTTATATTTTCTGAGATATGCAATCATTAACATCCTTGTGCTTGTTACTGCCATCCCAGACTTGCCATAGGAGGGGATATAACGCGTTCTGTATCAGAGGCTACAACCAGTCAAAAGTTTGGACACACCTACTCATTCCAAGGTTTTTCTTTATTTTTTCTATTTTCTACATTGTAGAATAATAGTGTAGACATCAAAACTATGAAATAACACATATGGAATCATGTAGTAACCAAAAAAGTATTAATAAATCAAAGTATATTTGGGATTCTTCAAAGTAGCCACCCTTTGCCTTGATGACAGCTTTGCACACTCTTGGCTACTTTGAAGAATCTCAAATATTAAATATATTATGATTTGTTTAACATTTTTTTGGTTACTACATGATTCCATATGTGTTATTTCATAGTTTTGATGTCTTCACTATTATTCTACAATGCAGAAAATAGTAAAAATATTGAAAAACCCTTGAATGAGTAGTTGTGTCCAAACCTTTGACTGGTACTATTTGATTAGATGAAGACAGATGCTCTCGCCAAATACCTTTTAACAACGCTAAACCACTCCAATCAGGGACATAAATCCTGGGCGATGCCTCGCATACAACAGCTCAGCAAATGACATGTTGCTCAACATAAACACACAATACCTATTCATTACCTGGGCCTGGCCACGGCTTAAAGGTGTTCCATTCCCAGCGTGCATTAGTGATGCCAAACATTCCTGATGTGTTATCTCACTGTGCCTTGACTTGTAGCATTGAAAGATGTGTAGTCTATATCCACCGTCTGTCTATACAGGTTTGATTCTCTTCTCCTGATTTATTTGTATCATTAACCTGTTGTTGCAGTATCAGTTATAGTATAGGTTTGTGTTCATTGGGGTACACTGTAGCAAAACAGTTTGAAACAGAAAACAAACATTTCTTTTTGCACAAGATCAGATATGTCCCCGTTTCACTCCGTTTCGGGCATTTTTTTTTCTGATTTCGGGCTTACTAAACATGTCCCAGGTTCCTGGTGTTAGTGAAGCAGGATAGCGTCAGCAGATGACATTAGACAATATCCCGGGATTTCCTTAGCTCTTTGTGAAATCAAGACTCATCGTGGGAAAAAGTTCATTGGAAGTGTTCTTCATTCCCTGAGGGCTGCCGTGTGTGCAGGCTTTTGTGACCAGCCTAGCAATACAATACCTGATTCAGCTAATCAACAAGACCATGACTTGCTGAATCAAATGTGTTAGTCCTGGGTTTCAACTAAAGCCTTTGCAGCCCACTATAACCAGGAATAGAGACCAAAGCAACAGGGTTGCTTCCAATGAATATGAATTGATTATGTTTTCAGGTTAAGATCATTGCTACATGTGTATCTGCTCCTAAGCAATGTATTACTTTGCCTCCAAATGTTAGATACATTAAAGAACCAGGTTAATCTGCAGGTGGAATGCTCTTACATAGGAGTTGATGTATAGCTGGTGAATAGCTCAATCGCAGAGAGAATAAGATTCTTCCTTTTGTATTCTTCTGTACATTGTCATTCCTCGACAGTATCAAATATAGTGTCTTGCCCTATAATATACTTTCCCAGCAGCTGGTATACCCACCATGACGTATTCATTTCATCTATTACTTTTTGGGTTATTCATTGAAAATAAATCATCATTAGAGCATTAAGCCTTCAAATGTAATAAAATGAATGTAAATGATGTGATTATGTACTTCTTCATGGTCTTTTTCTTGCCCCAAAAAAACATTTCTAGTAACAGCATGTATATTATAGTATGAGCATGCTACAGCAGCCCTGTTCACATTGCAACGAAAAAATACTAGATGTTACTGCCTTTTTTTTTATCCTCTACTGGCTGTTTTTTCACTGGACCGCCCCCGCACGCTTTGCACTGTTGTATTCAGCCTTTTCTTACAGAGAAATATTGCCTGTTCAGTGAACAGCGTTCACCCCCTCCCTTTTTATTTTTTTTTTTTTTTATCCCTTCTGCCACAGAGAGCTCTGTCGCTGCTCTCTCTGACATCACAGGCAGACGTGGTCCGCCCCCACGTTGCCTTGCAGAGATGGGCCTACCTGTGACGCACACACTCCTCCTCGGTGTAACCCTTACCATGCCAGAGGCTTGTATGAACACAGGGAGAACCGGATTGGCATCATCTTTAAAAATAAGATTAGAAGTGCATGCACTGCAGTGGTTTGTTGTAGAGGTGGAGCAGCTCCATTCACAGGGGGAAAAATTGGGTTGTGTGACGTGTGTCTAATAAAACAAACAAGTAAATGTCCGAAATGCTTTATTGGCTCTTCTATGACATTTGTGTTTAGAAATAATATGTTGATATAGTATGGCCTTTGGGACAGGTCTTTAATGTTAAGAAATACTTTGCAGGAAGACTAAGGGAAGACTTCCTCTGGTGACAAATATTCCCTGCATCCTTTTATACATTTCTAGCTAGTTCGTGGTCAGTTTTATCCAAGATGTGATGTATAGTTCGTATTAGATGGTGAAGAATAGGCAGCATGGGAACTGAATACGCAGCCTTGGCACTGTGCTTCAATCAACCAAGCTAGGCTCTGCTATTAACGTTAGGTCAGCCTTATGGTTGAATTGAGTGGGGATAAATGTAGATAGAGTAAGTAGCAGTGAAATGGGTGTACCCACAGGATATTTTGCTCAGGGAATCGTAGTGGACTTTCCTTATCCAAGCAGGAACTGTATCCTCCCTTATACTCATGGAACATGAATTGGCGACAACACATAGACATTACACAAGTGAGGCTGATCGAGGGGTATTGGATATCAAATGTTTCTGTTAGTAGTAATGGGATTTTAGTATATTGAGCTGTTAAAATGTGAGTGTGCGGTGTCTGGGGACCCCTATATCAGGCTATAAGTGGTAGATGTCTCCCCTCCTTGTATCTCCTTATTACACTGTCACATAATAGCTACATTGTTGCTATTGTTTAATGCAGTTTTACATGAATTAGTAACTGGATTATTGACACTTTGTAACAGAGCAATACTAGTGGTTGACAAGGTACCCCCCCATGTCTATCCAACTTGATGGATTCCTCATTCTACAAGTGAACAGGTCATTGGATTCAGGGAAATCCAGAGGGGTATGTCTCTTCATCAATAACAGATGGTGTGCAGACTCTAGCACAGTGGAAGTCTCGACCTATTGTTCACCCGTCTTGGAATACCTGACGGTCAAATGCCGACCCTTCTACCTCTCCAGAGAGTTTATCTGTTATCGTGACTGTGGTATATATTCCACCTCAGGACAACAACAAGCTGGCACTTAAACTCTACGAGGTTATAAACAAGCAGGAAACCATGCACCCGGAGGCTGCTTTACCTGTTGCCAGAGATACGTGATGCCCAACTTCTATCAACACGTCTCTTTCACCGCTAGGGCGATAAAGTTCTTCCTCGTCCCCCTTTCGGCAAATCAGATCATGTCTCTATACTCCTGCTTCCTGTTTACAAACAAGCTCAATCAGAAAGTACCTGGGACGCGCTCCATAGAGAGATGGCCCTCCGAATCGGAAGCTATGTTACAGGACTGCTTTGCTAGTGCCAACTGGAATATTCGTGAATCCGCCGATAGCACCAATGAGCTAACCACCTCGGGCTTCATCAGGGAATGCATTGCCGACGTTGTCCCCACAGTGAAGGTTTGCTGCTTCCCCAATCAAAAGCCCTGTATTAACACTGAGCTATTCTCTAAACTAAAGGACACAGCTAACGCACACAGTGCTATCGCAGCCAACCAAAGCTACGGCCGAGGACACAAACGTGTACAAGAAGTCCTGCTGTGACCTCTGCAGAGCCATGAAACAGGCAAGAGGACAATACAGGAACAAGGTGGAATATTATTATGCCGGCTCCGACGTTCGACGCATCTGGCAGGGGCTATAGTCCATTACAGATTACAATGTTAGACCTAGCCGTGATCCATCCGATGCCTCTACCAAACGAACTCGGTGCATTTTATGCACCTTTCAACAAACTACACCGAGCCGTGCACGAGGGCCCCCACCGTACCAGATGACTGGGTGATCTCGCTCTGAGGCCGACGAGTATGGTTTTTAATCTGGTCAACACTCGCAAGTCCGCGCACCCGTACGGTATTCCAGGGCACATTCTCAGAGCATGCGCAGACCAGCTGGCAGACATCTTCACGGTAATTCTCAACCTGTCAGTCTGTAATCCCCAAGTCTCAAGCTGACTCCATCATTCCTGTTCCTGAGAACTCTAAGGCTACCTGCCACAATAACTACTGCCCTGTAGCACTAACATCTGCTTTGAAAGTGCTTTGAAAGACTGGTCATGGCACACATCCCCTCCATTATCCTAGACCTACACCAATTTGCATACTGCCGCAACAGATCTATAGACGATGCAATCTCAATTGCACTCCACATTGCCCTCTTCCACCTGGGCAAGAGGAATACCTATGTGAGAATGTTGTTCATCGACTACAGCTCAGCGTTAAATACCATAATGTCCTCCAAGCTCGTCACCAAGCTTGGGAGCCTGGAACTGAACACCTCCCTCTGCAACTGGATCCTGGACTTCCTGAAGGGCTGACCCCAGGTTGTGAGAGTAGCCAACAACACCTCTGCCACGCTGACCCTCAACATAGGGGACCCCCGGGGGTGTGTGCTTAGCCCCCTCCTGTACTCCCTGTTTACCCACGACTGTGTGGACAAGCACGACTCCAACTCCATCAAGTTTGCTGATGACATGACGGTGGTAGGCCTGATCACCAACAACGGTGAGACAGCCTACAGGGAGGAGGTTGGAGAACTGTCAGTGTGGTTCCAGGACAACGACCTGTCCCTCAACATCAGCAAAACCAAGGACCTGATCGTGGACTAAAGGAAACGGATTGGTACACACCCCCATCCACATCGACGGGTCGCAGTTGAGATGACCAAAATTTTCAAATTCCTCTGTGTCCATATCACTGAGGACTTAACATGGTCATCTCAAACCAGAACCGTTGTAAAGAAGGTAGGCAACGCCTCTTCTACCTCAGGAGGTTGAAACGATTTGGCATTGCCCCTCAGATCCTCAAGAACTTTTACAGCGGCACCATTGAGAGCATCCTGACTGGTTGTATCACGTCTGGTATGGCAACTGCACCGCCCGCGACCGGAAGGCCCTACAAAATGTGGTGCGAACGGCCCAGCGCATCACTGGGGGCGAGCTACCAGCCACCCAGGAAGTACAATGCATCCGGAAAGTATTCAGACCACTTCACCTTTTCCACGTTTTGTTATGTTACAGCCTTATTCTAAAATGGATTACATATTTTTTTCTATCTACACACAATACTCCATAATGACAAAGCAAAAATACGTTTTTACAATTTTTTGCAAATATATTAAAAATAAAATCATCTGAGTAAATGGGGGAGAAGGGCCTTGGTCAGGGAGGTTAACAAGAACCCGATTGTCACACTGACAGAGCTCCGGAGTTCCTCTGTGGAGATGAGAGAACCTTCCAGAAGGATGACCATCTCTGCAGCACTCCACCAATCAGGCCTTTATGGTAAAGTGGCCAGACAGAAGCAACTCCTCAGTAAAAGGCGGATGACAGCCCGCTTGAAGTTTGCCATAAGGCACCTAAAGGACTCAGACCATGAGAAAAAGATTCTCTGGTCTGATGAAACCAAGAATGCCAAGCGCCTGAATGCCAAACGTCACGTCTGGAGGAAACCTGGCACCATCCCTATGGTGAAGCATGGTGGTGGCAGCATCATGCTGTGGGGATGTTTTTCAGCAGCAGGGACTGGGAGACTAGTCAGGATCGAGGGAAAGATGAACAGAGCAACAGTGAGATCCTTGATGAAGGATGAAGGAGCTCCAGAGCGATCAGGACCTCAGACTGAGGCGAAGGTTCACCTTCCAACAGGACAACAACACTAAGCACACAGCCAAGACAATGCAGAAGTGGCTTCAGGACAAGTCTCTGAATATCCTTGATTGGCCCAGCCAGAGCCCAGACTTGTACCCAATCGAACATCTCTGGAGAGACATGAAAATAGCTGTGCAGCAACGCTCCCCATCCTACAAGAGCTTGACAGGATTTGCAGAGAAGAATGGGGGAAAGTCCCCAATACAGGTGTGCCAAACTTGTAGCGTCATACCCAAGAAGACCTGATACTGTAATCGCTGCCAAAGGTGCTTCAACAAAGTACTGAGTAAAGGGTCTGAATACTTATGTAAATGTGACATTTCAGTTTAAATTTTTTATAAATTTGCAAAAATGTATATGAGCTGTTTTTGCTTTGTTATTATGGGGTATTGTGTGTAGATTGATGAGGACAAAGAAAGAGTTAATACATTTTAGAATACATGCCAGGCGGTATCTGAAAAAGCCCCCAAAAATTGACAAAGACTCCAGCCACCTGAGACATGCACTGTTTTCAATGCTGCCGTCCAACAAGCAGTACCAGTGCATTGAGGCTCAGACAAAGAGACTCTTAAACAGCTTCTATCCTCTGGCCATAAGACTAACAACTACTTCTCTCCCTCTCCCACAGACTATCCACACTGACTATATGCCCATTTACAAGTTTCTACCCACTCAGACACAACCTACGCTGCTGCTAAAATTATTGATTATATGTCTTACTCCATTACACTACTGTCCATTGATTATTGATTGCCATTACATTGGTATTGATTTATTTATCCTGCTACTGGTCACTATAACTTCTGTTTACATGTATATACAGTACCAGTAAAATGTTTGGACACTCAATTTTTTTATTTATTTTTTAAATCACCTTTATTTAACCAGGTAGGCCAGTTGAGAACAATTTCTCATTTACAACTGCGACTTGGCCAAGATAAAGCAAAGCAGTGCGACACAAACAACAACAACACAGAGTTACACATGGGATAAACAAACGTACAGTCAATACAATAGAAAAATCTATATACAGTGTGTGCAAATGTAGTAAGATTAGGGAGGTAGGGCAATAAATAGGCCATAGTGGCGACTACTTACAATTTAGCAATTAACACTGGACTGATAGATGTGCAGAAGATGAATGTGCAAGTAGAGATACAGGAGTACAAAGGAGCAAATAAATAAATAACAATATGGGGATGAGGTAGTTGGGTGGGCTATTGACAGATTGGCTGTGTACAGGTGCATTGATCAGTAAACTGCTCTGACAGCTGATGCTTAAAGTTAGTGAGGGAGATATAAGACTCCAGCTTCAGTGTTTTCTTTTTTTTTTCAATTTGTTCCAGTCAATGGCAGCAGAGAACTGGAAGGAAAGGCGGCCAAATGATGAGTTGGCTTTGGGGATGACCAGTGAAATATACCTGCTGGAGCGAGTGCTACGGGTGGGTGCTGCTATGGTGACCAGTGAGCTGAGATAAGGCGTGGCTTTACCTAGCAAAGACTTATAGATTACCTATTCGTTTGGCGACGAATATGAAGCGAGGGCCAGCCAACGAGAGCATACAGGTCGCAGTGGTGGGTAGGGAGTTTTTCCTAGCCACCGTGCTTCTATACCGTGCTTCTACACCTGCATTGCTTGCTATTTGGGGTTTTAGGCTGGGTTTCTGTACAGCACTTTGTGACATCAGCTGATGTAAGAAGGGCTTTATAAATACATTTGATTGATTGATTTGATAGTATATGGGGCTTTGGTGACAAAACGGATAGACTACATCCAATTTTCTGAGTAGAGTGTTGGAGGCTATTTTGTAAATGACATCGCCGAAGTCAAGGATCAGTAGGATAGTCAGCTTTACGAAGGTATGTTTGGCAGCATGAGTGAAGGATGCTTTGTTGTGAAATAGGAAGCCGATTCTAGATTTAATTTTAGATTGGAGATGCTTAATGTGAGTCTGGAAGGAGAGTTTACAGTCTAACCAGACACCTAGGTATTTGTAGTTGTCCACGTATTCTAAGTCAGAACCGTCCAGAGTAGTGATGCTAGGCGGGCGGGCGGGTGCGGGCAACGATCGGTTGAAGAGCATGCATTTAGTTTTACTTGCATTTAAGAGCAGTTGGATGCCACAGAAGGAGTGTTGTATGGCATTGAAGCTCGTCTGGAGGTTTGTTAACACTGTGTCCAAAGAAGGGCCAGAAGTATACAGACACAACTACTCATTCAAGGATTTTTCTTAATTTTTTACTATTTTTTTTAATTGTAGAATAATAGTGAAGGCATCAAAACTATGAAATAACACATATGGAACCATGTAGTAACCAAAACATTTTTAAACAAATAAATATATATTTTTGATTTTAGATTCTTCAAAGTAGCCACCCTTTGCCTTGATGGCAGCTTTGCACACTCTTGGCATTGTCTCAATCAGCTTCACCTTGAATGCTTTTTCAACAGTCTTGAAGGAGTTTGCACATATGCTTAGCACTTGTTGGCTGCTTTTCCTTCACTCTGTGGTCAAACAGAGTGATCTGATGCACCACTCCATTACTCTCCTTCTTGGTCAAATAGCCCTTACACAGTCTGGAGGTGTGTTGGGTCATTGTCCTGTTGAAAACAAATGGTAATCCCACTAAGCACAAACCAGATGGGATGGAATATCATTGCAGAATGCTGTGGTAGCCATACTGGTTAAGTGTGCCTTGAAATCTAAATAAATAACTGACAGTGTCACCAGAAAAGCACTTCCACACCATCACACATCCTCCTCCATGCTTCACGGCTGGAACCACACATGCGGAGATCATCCGTTCACCTACTCTGCGTCTCACAAAGACACAGCGGTTGGACCCAAAAATCTCAAATTTGGACTCATCAGACCAAAGAACAGATTTCCACTGGTCTAATGTCCATTGCTCGTATTTCTTGGCCCAAGCAAGTCTCTTCTTATTGGTGTCCTTTACTAGTGTGTTTCTTTACAGCAATTCAACCCTAAAGGCCTGATGAATGAATTCTTTTCTGAACAGCTGATGTGAGATGTGTCTGTTACTTGAACTCTGTGAAGCATTTATTTGGGCTGCAATCTGAGGTGTGGTTAACTCTAAGGAACTAATCCTCTGCAGCAGAGGTAATTCTGGGTCTTCGTTTCCTGTGGCGGTCCTCATGAGAGCCAGTTTCATCATAGCACCTGATGGGTTTTGCGACTGCACTTGAAGAAACGTTCTATGGTCTTGAAATTTTCCGGATTGACTGACCTTCATGTCTTAAAGTAATGATGGACTGTTGTTTCTCTTTGCTTATTTGAGCTTTTGTTGCCATAATATGGATTTATCCCTATTTGGTAAAATACCATCTTCTGTATACCACCCCTACCTTGTCACCAGGATTAGGGAGAAACGGATGACTAAATCCGTTACATGTATGGGATTATAAAAAAACTGTAACTGTAATCTGTTACCATCAAAAATATTGTAATCAGATTACAGATACTTTTTTAAAAAACTAGATGATTACTTCGAGGATTACTTTTAAATTCAGAAAGGATGTTAGCGGGGGAAAAATCTGACACTTCTATTTTTTCAATGCATTCAAATCAGCATTGAAAGAATGTGCACTTTTAAATGTGTTCAACGTGAGCGAGACTGACCACAAGTCAGAGACCACTATGATGACACACCAAATGTGTTTGATGGATCGCGGGAAAAGAGCAGGAATAGGCTTTTGTAGGCTACAGTCCAAGCTATATCTTCCAATGATGTGACTGCTGTCGGCATCCAAAGATTATCCAACTTGAATACATGCTTGGAGGTAGGGATGACAGCAGTGGTGTTGTCTACAGCGATATGGATTTCACTTATTATTGATATCTACAAAGCGCATTGATGTGAATAACACTGCGGCTCTCTCGTTTAGCTAATTGCAGTTTACGGATTGTGGTTGTTGTAGATGGCTGTTCGCAAATCTAAATGTGTATTTGAATCGAAAAATGGTTGAATTCAAGAAGTTTAAGCTGCCTATCAATCATTGTTTTTTAAACCATTGGACAGCCAGTGAAAAATGCGCTCTTGCAACAGCTGCATAGTGCGGATCCGAGCCTATGGAATAAAAGTGAGGCCTTTATTGGTTAATCTAATTAATGCGGATTAAAAAATAAACCCATAGGCATAATGGATACATGCTCAATCTCGAACACTTTTGATAGACTTAAAGGCGCAATCTGTAGTTGCTACATCCATTTTTGAACTTATCAAATATATCTTATATATATATATACACTGCTCAAAAAAATAAAGGGAACACTTAAACAACACAATGTAACTCCAAGTCAATCACACTTCTGTGAAATCAAACTGTCCACTTAGGAAGCAACACTGATTGACAATAAATTTCACATGCTGTTGTGCAAATGGAATAGACAAAAGGTGGAAATTATAGGCAATTAGCAAGACACCCCCAATAAAGGAATGGTTCTGCAGGTGATGACCACAGACCACTTCTCAGTTCCTATGCTTCCTGGCTGATGTTTTGGTCACTTTTGAATGCTGGCGGTGCTTTCACTCTAGTGGTAGCATGAGACGGAGTCTACAACCCACACAAGTGGCTCAGGTAGTGCAGTTCATCCAGGATGGCACATCAATGCGAGCTGTGGCAAAAAGGTTTGCTGTGTCTGTCAGCGTAGTGTCCAGAGCATGGAGGGGCTACCAGGAGACAGGCCAGTACATCAGGAGACGTGGAGGAGGCCGTAGGAGGGCAACAACCCAGCAGCAGGACCGCTACCTCCGCCTTTGTGCAAGGAGGTGCACTGCCAGAGCCCTGCAAAATGACCTCCAGCAGGCCACAAATGTGCATGTGTCAGCATATGGTCTCACAAGGGGTCTGGGGATCTCATCTCGGTACCTAATGGCAGTCAGGCTACCTCTGGCGAGCACATGGAGGGCTGTGCGGCCCCACAAAGAAATGCCACCCCACACCATGACTGACCCACCGCCAAACCGGTCATGCTGGAGGATGTTGCAGGCAGCAGAACGTTCTCCACGGCGTCTCCAGACTCTGTCACATCTGTCACATGTGCTCATGTGCTCAGTGTGAACCTGCTTTCATCTGTGAAGAGCACAGGGCGCCAGTGGCGAATTTGCCAATCTTGGTGTTCTCTGGCAAATGCCAAACGTCCTGCACGGTGTTGGGCTGTAAGCACAACCCCCACCTGTGGACGTCGGGCCCTCATACCACCCTCATGGAGTCTTTTCTGACCGTTTGAGCAGACACATGCACATTTGTGGCCTGCTGGAGGTCATTTTGCAGGGCTCTGGCAGTGCACCTCCTTGCACAAAGGCGGAGGTAGCGGTCCTGCTGCTGGGTTGTTGCCCTCCTACGGCCTCCTCCACGTCTCCTGATGTACTGGCCTGTCTCCTGGTAGCGCCTCCATGCTCTGGACACTACGCTGACAGACACAGCAAACCTTTTTGCCACAGCTCGCATTGTTGTGCCATCCTGGATGAACTGCACTACCTGAGCCACTTGTGTGGGTTGTAGACTCTGTCTCATGCTACCACTAGAGTGAAAGCACCGCCAGCATTCAAAAGTGACCAAAACATCAGCCAGGAAGTATAGGAACTGAGAAGTGGTCTGTGGTCACCACCTGCAGAACCATTCCTTTATTGGGGGTGTCTTGCTAATTGCCTATAATTTCCACCTTTTGTCAGCATGTGAAATTTATTGTCAATCAGTGTTGCTTCCTAAGTGGACAGTTTGATTTCACAGAAGTGTGATTGACTTGGAGTTACATTGTGTTGTTTAAGTGTTCCCTTTATTTTTTTGAGCAGTGTGTAACGGTCCTGACCTGTTTTATGTTGTTTTTGTATGTGTTTAGGTCAGGGCATGTGTTTTGGGTGGGCAGTCTATGTTATCTGTTTCTATGTTGGTTGTGGTTGCCTGGTATGGCTCTTAATTAGAGGCAGGTGTTTTGCGTTCTCCTCTAATTAAGAGTCATATTTAGGTAGGGTGTTCTCACTGTTTGTTTGTGGGTGATTGTCTCCTGTGTCGTCGAATGTATGTACCATACGGGACTGTTTGGCTGTTCGTTTATTTTGATGTCGTCTGTTTCCTGTCCGTGAGTTTACGTTTAGTTATGTAAGTTTATGTTCAGGTTTCGTCAACGTCGTTTTCTTGTTTTGTATATTTGAAAGTGTTTTGTTTTTTCGTGTTGCCATCATAGTTTTTTTTTTCAAATAAAAAGATGGCTTATTTCCCGAATGCTGCATTTTGGTCTGATGATCCTTCTCTCCTCTCCTCATCCGAGGAAGAGGAGAACGACAGCCCTTACACAGTGTATATATACACACACACACACAGTTGAAGTCGGAAGTTTACATACACCTTAGCCAAATACATTTAAACTCAGTTTTTCACAATTCCTGACATTTAATTTCAGTAAAAATTCCCTGTCTTAGGTCAGTTAGGATCACCACTTTATTTTAAGAATGTGAAATGTCAGAATAATAGAAGAGAGAATGATTTATTTCAGCTTTTATTTCTTTCATCACATTCCCTGTGGGTCAAAAGTTTACATACACTCAATTAGTATTTGGTAGCATTGCCTTTAAATTGTTTAACTTGGGTCAAATGTTTCGGGTAGCCTTCCACAAGCTTCCCACAATAAGTTGGGTGAATTTTGGCCCATTCCTCCTGACAGAGCTGGTGTAACTGAATCAGGCTTGTAGGCATCCTTGCTCGCACACGCTTTTTCAGTTCTGCCTAAACATTTTCTATAGGATTGAGGTCAAGGCTTTGTGATGGCCACTCCATTACCTTGACTTTGTTGTCCTTAAGCCATTTTGCCACAAAAAATGGCTTAAGGAAGTATGCTTGTGGTCATTGTCCATTTGGAAGACACATTTGCGTCCAAGCTTTAACTTCCTGACGGATGTCTTGAGATGTTGCTTCAATATATCCACATAATTTTCCTCACTCATGATGCCATCTACTTTGTGAAGTGCACCAGTCCCTCCTGCAGCAAAGCAACATGATGCTGCCACCCCGTGCTTCACTACTGGGATGGTGTTCTTCGGCTTGCAAGCCTCCCCCTTTTTCCTCCAAACATAACGATGGTCATTATGGCCAAACAGTTCTATTTTTCATTCATCAGACCAGAGGACATTTCTCCAAAAAGTACGATCTTTGTCCCCATGTGCAGTTGCAAACCGTAGTCTGGCTTTTTTATGGCGGTTTTGTAGCGGTGGCTTCTTCCTTGCTGAGCGGCCTTTCCGGTTATGGCGATTATAGGACTCATATTACTGCATATATAGATACTTTTGTACTTGTTTCCTCCAGCATCTTCACAAGGTCCTTTGCTGTTGTTCTGGGATTGATTTGCACTTTTCGCACCAAAGTACGTTCATCCCTAGGAGACAGAACGCATCCCCTTCCTGAGCGGTATGACGGATGTGTGGTCCGATGGTGTTTATACTTGCGTACTATTGTTTGTACAGATGAACGTGGTACCTTTAGGCATTTGGAAATTGCTCCCAAGGATGAAGCAGACTTGTGGAGGTCTACAATTTTTTTCTGAGGTCTTGGCTGATATCTTTTGATTTTCCCATGATGTCAAGCAAAGAGGTACTGTGTTTGAAGGTAGGCCTTGAAATACATCCACAGGTACACCTCCAATTGACTCAAATGATGTCAATTAGCCTATCAGAAGCTTCTAAAGCCATGGCATTATCTTGAATTTTACAAGCTGTTTAAAGGCACAGTCAATTTAGTGTATGCAAACTTCTGACCCACTGGAATTGTGATACAGTGAATTATAAGTGAAATAATCTGTCTCTAAACAATTGTTGGAAGAATTACTTGTGTCATGCACAAAGTAGATGTCCTAACCGACTTGCCAAAACTATAGTTTGTTAACAAGAAATTTGTGGAGTGTTTGAAAAATGAGTTTTAATGACTCCAACCTAAGTGTATGTAAACTTCTGACTTCAATTGTACATGTAATTAGAGGGTGAAACACAGAAAGTCCGGGTAGGTGTTAAATGAACTGTTCAGCAGTATTATCGCTTTGGGGTCGAAGCTGTTCAGGAGCCTTTTTGTCCCAGACTCGGCGCTCCGCTACCGTTTGCCGTATGGTAGCAGAGAGAACAGACTGACTTGCGTGGCTGGAGTCTTTGACAATTTTTAGGGCCTTCCTCTGACACCGCCTGGTATAGAGGTCCTGGATGGCTGGGAAATCGGCCCCAGTGATGTACTGGTTCGTACAGACTACCCTCTGTAGAGCCTTGCGGTCAGATGCCGAGCTCTCAATGGTGCAGCTGTAAAACTTTTTGAGGACTTGCAGGCCCATGCCAAATCTTTTCAGCCTCCCGAGGGGGTAGAGGCGTTGTCGTGTCCTCTTCATGACTGTGTTGGTGTGTTTGAAACCATGATAGGTCCTTAGTGATATGGACACCGAGAAACTTGAAGCTCTCAACCATCTCCACTACAGTCCCATCGATGTGACTGGGGTCGTGCTCGGCCCTACGTTTTCATGTATTCCACCATCAGCTCCTTTGTCTTGCTGATGTTGAGGGAGATGTTGTTGTCCTGGCACCACACTGCTTACCAAGAAGTCAGTGAATGTTCCTGAGTGGCCGAGTTACAGTTTTCACTTAAATTTGCTTGAAATTCTATGGCAAGACCTGAACATTGTTGTTTAGGAATGATTAACAATCAATTTGACAGAGCTTGAAGAATTTTAAAACGAATAATGGGCAAATGTTGCACAATCCAGGTGTGGAAAGCTCTTCGAGACTTACCCAGATAGACACACAGGTGTAATCTCTGCAAAAGGTGATTCTAACATGTATTGACTCAGAGGATTGAGTCTTTATCTAATCAAATTATATTACTGTTTTATTTTTCATTATTATTATTTTTTGTACAAATGTTAGTTTTTCTTCCTCTTTGACAGAGTATTTTGTGTAGCTCGTTGAGTCTGCGCTCCTCTCCATAACGATTTAATTAGCCTACATGTATTTTTTTTATATATATATCAACTGTTACTAATAATCCTCAGCAACAACCACACGGCCGTGGCAGCGTTTACAGAGGTAAGCAAATATAGGTCAACGAAACAATATAATTAAATTGAATAATAATGTAGGCTGTAACAACTGAAGGGAACTAACAGTAAATTGGCAGTTGAATATGTGTGGTTGTTAGGACTCCCTACGGTCGATACTGATTGTGGCTAATATTTACCTTGATAGAAATAGGAACCAGAGAAAGTCTGGGTAGCCTATAACTAAGACATTCGAGGGTGCCCATCCCTGCAAGTAAAAAGGCAGTACAATTTCAATTCTGCATAATGGCACAGCATTTCATAAACTTTACTGTTCATGAAATGCTGCCATTTGACTGGTTTCACATTCATCTCCAGGGATGACAAGGTAAAATAGATCTAAAACAATGTATATTTCCAATCCCCTTCTCCAAACGGATTACTCATTTACCTGGCTCTTATCAATAGCTCTCATTAAGTTGTAAATTACAGTGCATGGAGAACGGTGTTATTTCAATCTAAAAAAATAAAGTAGATGCTTTTTCCACTTGGAACCGGTAAGTTCGCTAGACCTTATTAATGTTTTCTTTGTGCGTAAAGGTGGTGGAATTAAAAGGGAATGAAGTCAAGGTCAGAATACGAAGTATCTGTAGACACACCTTCATTTATTAAATCTCCACCCCAAACGAATAGCGGTTGAATAGCATGCTATTCTCATGTTTAAGTTAAAGGTCAGAATACGCCTAGGGAGAGAGGTGCATGAAAAGGGAATTACGTTTCATTTACTTGCACTTAACTCGGGTCAGAATCAGCCCTGTGGTGAATAAACTTTGAAACTTGAAAATAAGAGTAGGTCACTCTTACCTTATAACATTGTATATGCCTTTACTGTGTCAATCAGTTAGTGAAAATAGTGTGACCTTGAATACACTGATAGTCATTATATATCATGTGTTTTTTATAAAGCTCATTCTAAAAACCACACTCTTAGTCCTAGTATCTTCTCCATTTGCTATTTTCTTCTTTCACCTCACTTTTTGGACAAGGTAAAAAATTACGTTATAGGGTATTTAGTGCAAAAACATTTGTCAAACAGAACTCAATGACTTGTTTTACTGTGCAAAAGCAATAGAACAGGGAAGAAAACAAGCCTCCATCCAAGATTTGCTATGACATCAAACCACAATGCACCGCAGTGTTTGCAGTTTACCCGCCTTCTCCATGGCAATGGGGCTAGTACGTCCCCTTATTCAAATAAAATACGTAAAAAACGTGATTTCTGTCCAATCTGCGCGCTCTGAAGTGACATAATGGAATTTACGAGGATAGAAAAGGTAGCGGCAGCATGCGAGCGCACACATTGGAACTTCTACCCCTCTAGTCGGGAGATTAACCATCGACTATTTCTTATCAATTGTTTATTAACGAGGAAAAACAAAAAACGACAACATTTTTGAGGCAAGAGGTGATTTATACCCTGATCTTGGAGAAGGGGTAGGGCAACTTTAAAAGAGCATTTGATTTAATGTTATGCAAATTACGCATCGTTTTCTCTTCAGCAACTGAGAGGTTATGGGAACCCCTCTTTCTGTCGTAAGGCTCTGCTGACTTTTTAGAGCTGCTGTCATCTAAGAATTTGTCTTTTACCAAAATATGATGAAGAATGACATTCATTTAAACCTTGTAGATGCCACTAATCTAAAGCCCCATCTCCGCGACGCCGAGAGCATTCTCAACTCCCCGGACCTTGGGCTGCTGAAACTGGCTTCCCCGGAGCTGGAGAGACTCCTCATTCAGTCCAACGGAATGGTCGTAACAACACCGACCTCTCAGTTCCTCTACCCCAAGTCAGTAACTGACGAACAGGAGTTTGCCGAGGGATTCGTCAAGGCTCTGGAGGACTTACACAAACAGAACCAGCTGAACGGGGGGACTTGCGCTCAAACGAACAGTCTCGACCTAAGTACCAACGTGGCTCCTGTCACTGTACACATGGACTTACCCGTCTATACGAACTTGAACAGTTATGGTAATGGACCTTTGGGCACCACTGTCAATTACTCCACAGACACTGTACCCTTCCCACCTCCTCCCTCTCACCATTTAGGTGGCACACAGCAGCAACAAGCACATTCCCGGTTGCAATCCTTGAAGGATGAGCCGCAGACGGTCCCTGACTTGCACAGCTTCGGCGACAGTCCACAACTGTCGCCTATCAACATGGACACACAGGAGCGCATTAAAGCCGAGAGGAAAAAGCTGCGGAATAGAATTGCTGCGTCCAAGTGCCGAAAGAGGAAACTGGAGAGGATATCCAGACTCGAAGACAAAGTCAATAACCTAAAAACTCAAAACACTGACCTGGCCTCAACGGCAAGTGTACTCCGGGATCAAGTGGCTCAGCTAAAACAAAATGTTTTGAATCATGTGAACAGCGGATGCCAATTGTTGCCACATCAAGTTCAAGTGTACTAATCGCAGGACGACATTGGTCAACCAGCATAAATAAGCTCAATATCTGTTCTCTTGTTGGCTCTCAAATATCTCAATTATGCACGTAGAGCCATCGACTTTACAGACTAAAAGGACTTCACTAATGTACATTTTCTGTTTACACATTCTTTCTCATGGGTGTAAGACTGGATCAAACCAGTTCATCATTATTGTATTACTATATCATAGCCTTATACTGAATAAATAAATATTTGCATGTTTATTGACAAACTCGAATGTTACCTAAGAGGGTGTCATTGGGTGCACGTTATTTCTTACCCCTTTTAACGTTTACAAGCAAGCACTTGTACATTTTATATTCAATGCTCCAGTGTCTTATTTCAGTGTTATCTTAATGTGAAACTGTTGTCACCTTTTTGTTGCACTGAATATTTCCCTTCACATTCCTATTTTACTTGGATTCCGTTATCAAATAAACCTTGCTTGATAATACACGGCACATGTTTGTGCTGTCTGTTGGTTCAGTTTTCTGATTAATTTAGAAGCAACAAAACAAGATCCTACACACCAATGTCTTCACAAGCGACAGTAAGCCTTTATACTAGTTGCGTTTTCACAATAGGCTAAATGATTGGGTGGGGCACACAAGGATATTGCTCAATACATATTTGGAAAGTCCAATAAATTATAACTTGGGTCCAACCCAGCATTACAATTTATTTCATATAAATACACTTTTTTTGTACAATATGCCCATGGGACACTTCCACTTATTTATGTGAATTTTAAAAGTTAGCAAATTGGCCAACTTTATTAGGCCTAAATTGACTCCTAACTCTGGCATCACGTCCGGAGAATGGAGTCCATCGTGGCATTGTAGCATTTAGCATATTGAATACAAACGTATCCATTCCTCGCAGGAAGTCCGTTTGCTGTGATATGTCAGTGAATTGTGTATCAACATGGTGTGTTGTGCCCTCTGCTGGTGTAATACGATAAGCCTATTGCAGAAATTAGACTCCTGTGCTGTAGATGAGTTCATGTATTGATTGAGTATACGAAATGTCATCTAATTAGTTGTATCAACACAATTTCTTTGTTCGATTGAGTGCCGGCTATGCTGGTAGGTCTACATATGATCATTTAGTCCAAAACAAAAATGAAGATTACTTTTAGTTACTTTATACAGTATGAAACTGTTTGCATAGGACCAAGTTGTGGGAGCACAGTTGATCTATTGGTGTTGTTTTTGTAAATCAAACCTGTAATAATGCTTCATGGATAATTTTATGACAAGGTATAAACCTTGTATAAACACCTTAGTGTAGACAGCCAGACACCTATGAAACAGATGGTCCAAGCTTGCTTTGAATGCAGCCTCAGAGACCACTCTATAGATACCGTAGCGTAGACACCTATGAGACAGTGAATAACAAATGGTCCCAGCCTGCTTTGAATTTGCAGCATCAGTACCAGGGCTATAAAATATGTGATGTTGCAGGGGCTGGCAGGCTCCTGGAAGCAATGTTGCGAGCCAAATGAGATGGTGCAACTGCTGTGTTTGTGAGTGTGTGTCTTCTGTATTTTTATGTGAGACGCACACTACATAATGATAGTGGTGAACATACATCAATGAGGAAAACTGCAATATTGCAACAGGCCAAACTTTTATTTTTGTCATTGAATTCCACAACATGTACAGCAGATTTGGTAATGTTCACATTTTAACATTTTGACACCATATTCCCTTATTGTTATAACAGTAGTTGTTGTATTCCCACAATAGAAATGCAAAGTAAAAATCTATGTAAACCAAGTCAACAGTACTTTGCAGAACAGTATTCAGTGGATGCACAAAAAGAAAATTTAAAAAACGTTTTTTTTTATAAAAACTATTAAATAAATTCCAAAAACAAGCAACACTTTGGGTCTTTTGAAAAATTGCAATACCTTCCTGACAGCACAAACCTTATTGGATGCCTTGAAGGTTGCCTTCGTAGCAAATCAATGAAATAAAAACATAATCTCAAATACTCTTATTGTACTCTTCTAAATTTACACTCAAGTCAAATGTTTATTTTTCTCCCAAGCTTTGGTGACATCCAAGATCCTAACAACATTTCTCACTATAAATCCACCAATTTTACAAGAGTTTTAAAACCACTAGTATATTTGTGTAAATGTTTTTTTGAAAGTAATGGCTTTATGTAACCTAACAAATCAATTGAACATGATTATTCCCTCTTTTTATACCCAACACCCTTTATATAGTAGATCTACTGTCAGCAAGCTCTACTGTTTGAAATGCTGTTCAGTTGTACTGCATATTGCTTTTTATTAAAGAAAGTGACACATTCATTCACAAGCAGGCCTAGAACTAATGCAGATAAAATACAGGTTTCAGATTTTGTCCTTTTTTTGCAAGCCTGGAGTCAATACAACACACAATCCACGCATGAAACATATGACAAATGCATTTACAGTTTGTTTCATAGAAAGGAAGACAGCATCGGCGAGGAGGAGGACAGTTTACAGAGAGGGGGGGGGGGGGTCCTCTGGTCTCTACTACTGAGATGGCAGACTCACAGCCATAATATAGTAGAGCAAAATTATGTTAAATGTATGCTGGATTGCAAGATGATCAAATATTGTTGTTATTGTAACTACAGTAGTATTATTGTTACACATTATCAATATTGTCCCACATCAAAACTTTGGTATGACTCAGTGAAGTACAAATGTGACAGTTTCATCAATTGAGAATGCTTGAATGACTGATCTATTTGTATGATTATTTCGCACTCATTCACTCTAGTAAAGACAGCCATTTGTCAACAACATAGAAAAGTTGACTCGTAAACATCACAAAGGTCTTAAGGGAGATAGTGGTTCTCTAATTTGAGTGGAAACTTGCCTGGATTGAGACCTTGGACTGAATATCAATTCAAAGACAAGAGGCAAAATGTTTTTCTTTCCTAAATGAAACAGTTTACTAAATTGCACTCAAACAGTCTCATAAGGGTTAGCGTTTAATTTTACACACATTTTACTGCAAATTGTTCCAGTCACACACACACACTACAAACCCATAAACTCTTTGTTGCATTAGCCTACGCTTGTGTGCATTAAAGGTAGAGTCAGCAAAATTACATTGCCACGAGCAGCATCGCAGATATTGCGATGAGTGAGATGCAAGACTTCACTCCCACACAGTATCTGCGCATGGGTTCAAGTCAAGCTGTTTGAGCATGGTAGGTACGGGATCCAAACAGCAGAAGTTTACCCTCACTCTTTAATGCTCTTAGTTGTTGTGGTTATTGGCCCTGGTTTACTTGTGCACCTACGTCATATCTACCTTTAAGTACTTACAAGCAGTGGGACAAAAACAGCCTTCGCCAAAACTGAGCAAAACATATTTTTTTAACCTATGTTATTGTACAGGACACAGTATGATTTCTATATTATTTAACTTCACTTGTGCAGTCTCTTGTATCCTATTTCAAGTCATAAGGAGCCAAGTATTGCCTCTGATATAACATGCACATTGTAATTCTTTATTTCTCACAAAAATACAAAATAAGATAATTGAAATGGATGTAAAAGGTGAGCGATGCTGATATACTTCAGCTATGCTCTGGTTCCGTAGTTTCAGCCTCTTTCCATGCAACTAGCATTAATCTTAACAGCTCTTAGTAAGTGTATCAGCAAGTACCTGAGAGCGGTAGTAGGAGCAAAGAAGTTTAGTGTAAATGGGCATAGGGGGATGACAATGAGATTAATTAAACCATAAATAAATTGATTCGGAGAAAATCTACAACATTGACCTCTCATATCTTCATAGATCGTTTCTTTATGCTTTAAAAAAAAAAAAAATTCTTTCAAATGGATCCCTTAGATAATGCACATTATTTACATACACATTTAAACCAAACATGTACCAGTCAAAAATGCCAAGAGTGTGCAAAGCTGTCATCAAGGCAAAGGGTGGCTACTTTGAAGAATCTCAAATCTAAAATATATTTGGATTTGTTTAACACTTTTTTGGTTACTACATGATTCCATATTTGTTATTTCATAGTTTTGAAGTCTTCATTATTATTCTACAATGTAGAAAATAGTAAAAATAAAGAAAAACCCTGGAATAAGTAGGTGTGTCCAAACTTTTGACTGGTACTGTAAAAAGAATGTCTCTGTTTCTTTTTACCTATCTATAATTTGTTTGTATTTTCCTTACTGTTTTTTCATACGCGAAAAGCTTTACAAAGGAAAGCGGTACCAGTATACAAAACATAAGGTACATTTTTTTTTTTATGAAAAAAGGCTGATTGGACAACAATTTGAGACTGGAATGATGTTATACCAGTGACTGATGCAATCCAATATATGTTTTCTTGTATTTCACACAGAGACAGGTGACTTAGACAGTATATATGCACTAGGCTACAATATCTCTGTTTCCAAAGTATTGACCTGCTTATGACAACACATACTTTAATATGGAATTCCATCCGTCTCTAACAAAGGCTTTTATCAGAAAACCATTAGTCTGAGAAAATAAGGTAAACAATGATGAAGATTTGAGGCAGACTATGGATAGAGACATTCCAGTTCATAATTTAAGACCACATTAAGGACCCGAGTAAAGGAAGCAGAGGACACGAGAATCATGTGAGAAACAGTGAACATCACCTATTCACCCATATGGAGTGATTCATTGATTTGTGGGGAAGGGGGGGGGGGGGGGGGGTTGTGAGGGGACCGGAGGATGAGTTGATGGTGTGGGGGAGGGGGGGTTGCTCAGCTTTAGCATGCACAGTCCTGGTGGGGGGGTGCGGGCTGCTCGGTGAGCTCGGGCCCTTGTTTAGCCCCTGTAACTGCCGGGTCAGCGGCATCCAAGCTCTCAGACATCTTTTCGCAGATTATGTCCACCAGCCGCTCGAACGTCTGTTTCACATTGATGTTATCTTTGGCACTGGCCTCAAAGAACTCGAACCCTGGAACATGGTGTTATAATGGTGTTGGATTTAAATGTTTACCAAACTAGCCATACGTGATCAGTAATCCTTCCCATTGGTTTCTGAAGCTATTGTGAGCAAACTTTGTGTTTTGTCATGACATTTGGTGGTGGCTGGGGGATCTGTGTTCAACAGCCAATTCGGCACAATTCTTTTTATGTTTGCTTATGATGCTGTTCCACCTCCTGATCGCATTTACTCTGGATAAGAACTTCTACCAAGCGATTGCAAACTAATTATACATGTTATTGTTGCTGACAACTCAGATGATAAAATCAAATCATCAGATAAGAAGTACCATTAACATCAGCAGTATCATTGAATTGTATAGCTCATGTAGTTATGGTGGGCACTGTGAGTTGGTGTTGTGTGACTTGAACTCACCCATGTGTTCAGAAAGCTGCCTGCCCCTGTCTCCTGCCACCACCCTCTCGTCCTCCATGTCACACTTGTTGCCTACTAGCAGGACCTGGGCGTTGTCCCACGAGTACGTCTTAATCTGGGTCGACCTATGGCAGCCATACAGAAAGGTTCAGTATTGGAAAAGATTACACACACATCCAGTGGTTTTGAGCAGGTGTTTGAGGTCAAAGAGACACAATGATGATCTGAGGATCGAAACATTGTTTCAATAAACCACTCTTACTAAGAACATAGATTGCAGTGTGCAGACTGCAGAGATATGGTCCACTGCAGAGCCATTGAAAGCTCAGGTGACATTTTCACTGCACTTATCCAACATTCAAGGGTCATCCAAAATGAGTTTGGAATAATGCAGCTTGCGATAAGATTAACGTCTATTTTGGGTTATTGTGAGTAATAGTATTTGGTTACACGCAAACTTCATCGGCCACATTATGTAAGCAAGCGTTGAAAATAAATGTACACATACATGTTATTCAATAATTTTACCCACGTAAACATGCGTCTGCTTAGCCAAACGTTAAAATAGAACTTGGTTTTATTTGAGACGCTCCATGTGCTGCAAGTCCCCTCCTTATTGGATATCAGGAAGATACAAACCCACGTCCCCTCCTTATTGGATATCAGGAAGATACAAACCCAAGTCCCCTCATTGGATATCAGGAAGATACAAACCCACGTCCCCTCCTTATTGGATATCAGGAAGATACAAGCCCAAGTCCCCTCATTGGATATCAGGAAGATACAAACCCACGTCCCCTCCTTATTGGATATCAGGAAGATACAAACCCACGTCCCCTCCTTATTGGATATCAAGAAGATACAAACCCAAGTCCCCTCATTGGATAACAGGAAGATACAAACCCACGTCCCCTCCTTATTGGATATCAGGAAGATACAAACCCACGTCCCCTCCTTATTGGATATCAGGAAGATACAAACCCAAGTCCCCTCATTGGATATCAGGAAGATACAAACCCACGTCCCCTCCTTATTGGATATCAGGAAGATACAAACCCACGTCCCCTCCTTATTGGATATCAGGAAGATACAAACCCAAGTCCCCTCATTGGATATCAGGAAGATACAAACCCACGTCCCCTCCTTATTGGATATCAGGAAGATACAAACCCACGTCCCCTCCTTATTGGATATCAGGAAGATACAAACCCACGTCCTCTCCTTATTGGATATCAGGAAGATACAAACCCACGTCCCCTCCTTATTGGATATCAGGAAGATACAAACCCACGTCCCCTCCTTATTGGATATCAGGAAGATACAAACCCACGTCCCCTCCTTATTGGATATCAGGAAGATATAAACCCACGTCCCCTCCTTATTGGATATCAGGAAGATACAAACCCACGTCCTCTCCTTATTGGATATCAGGAAGATACAAACCCACGTCCCCTCCTTATTGGATATCAGGAAGATACAAACCCACGTCCCCTCCTTATTGGATATCAGGAAGATACAAACCCACGTCCCCTCCTTATTGGATATCAGGAAGATACAAACCCAAGTCCCCTCCTTATGGATATCAGGAAGATACAAACCCAAGTCCCCTCCTTATGGATATCAGGAAGATACAAACCCAAGTCCCCTCCTCATTGGATATCAGGAAGATACAAACCCACGTGGACGCTTTTTGTCTGGGGATTAATCGTCATAGTAAAGAAACACATGATTTTGTCTGACTCCGGGTCAAAATTATATACTAAACATGTAAAGTGTTAAACCTTTGTTTCATGAGCTGAAATATAACATCCCAGAAATGTTCCATACGCACAAAAAGCTTATTTACTTCTACTTTTGTGCACACATTTTGTTTACATCCCTGTTAGTGAGCATTTCTTATTTGCCACGATAATCCATACACCTGACAGGTGTGGCATATCAAGAAGCTGATTTAACGGCATGATCATTACACAAACAGGTGCACCTTGAGCTAGGGACAATATAAGGCCACTCTAAAATATGCAGTTTTGTCACAACATAATGCCACAGATGTCTCAAGTTTTGAGGGAATGTGCAATTGGCATGTTGATTGCAGGAAAGTCCACCAGAGTTGTTGTCAGAACATTGAATGTTCATGTCACTACCATAAGCCGCCTCCAACGTTGTTTTAGAGAATTTGGCAGTATGTCCAAAAGGCCTCACAACCGCAGACCATGTGTAACCACGCCAGCCCAGAGCCTCCACATCCAGCTTCTTCACCTGCGGGATTGTCTGAGACCAGCTACTCGGACAGCTAATGAAACTGAGGAGTGTTTCTGTCTGTAGTAAAGCCCTTTTGTGGGGAAAAACTCATTCTGATTGGCTGGGCCTGGCTCCCCAGCCATGGGTGGGCCCCTGCCCAGTCATGTGAAATCCACAGATTAGGGCCTAATTAATTAATTTCAATTTACTGATTTTCTTATATGAACTGTAACTCAGTGAAATTGTTGCATGTTGTATTTATATTTTTGTTCAGTATACAAAGAAGTAGCTAAAAAGTGAACCATATGCATGTTTGGTAAAATATCAACCCAATGTTCATCTTCCAGGACAAACTAGTTAGCAACAAACTAGCTAGCTAAATGTCCATGAATGTTTCATCTGTGTTTTGACCTGCCTCAAAATGAATATACTTGGTTCACAATGTCGCACGCAGACGCATGCGCATGGCCAGTGTAGTCAGCATGTTAGGGTAATTTAATCGGTTACTGTTTCTAATAGTATTTTTGCATAGGATTGAGGACAGTGATTAGGAGTGGAAAATGCCACTTGGTGTCAACATGGTCCCTGTTACAATCCTGAATCTCAAACTAACTAGAACTATACACGTAACTGCCAAAAAAAAGGAAACACCAACATATTGCATTGGATCACCACGAGCCAGAACAGCTTCAATGCACCTTGGTATAGATTCTACAAGTGTTTGGACCTAGCACACCGTAGGCCTTTATGAAGAAAAGGTCAACAAACCTTTGGTGCCAATTGGACCTCCTCCAGTCAGGCCTGTACTGTATTAAGGAACACTGGTCTATGTTTGTCCACTGTTGTACTATTATTTGCCATATGGTCACATGACCACACCACATTCCTGAGCAATCACTTACCAGTCCTGCACAGCATTAAAGGAATCCTCATTGGTGATGTCATACATGAGGATGAAGCCCATGGCACCGCGGTAGTAAGCGGTGGTGATAGTCCTGTACCTCTCCTGCCCTGCCGTATCCTAGAAACATCACACACACACACACACACACACACACACACACACACACACACACACACACACACACACACACACACACACACACACACACACACACACACACACACACACACACACACACACACACACACACGGGGGTTGCATTAAAACGAGCACCACAGCCAAATTGACATGCACCACAGTCAAATTGACATTGACAGCGATCGTCCCACGCACACCAATAACGACAGAACATTAAAACCCTCCGGTGACTTCAAACAGTCTACCCGCAGACTGCTTTTGCTGCCAACAGATGATGATGGGGTATCAGTAGCTTTTACAGCTCCTGACGCATTTCCACTGTGACTTGCCAAATTTCGCCTCCCTTCCTTGGTTGGCAAGCCGGGGGGTGGAGGGGGCAGATTGAATTACGGCCTAAGCTCTAATGAATGCTCAGGGAATGAGGCCTCCCTGACAACCCTAATACTGCATCTCTCTAAACGGTGGAGCAACATCAGCCCCAATCCCCATTACACACAACACTATGCTGGTTAGGCTTTATTTTAGGGTAGTAGTCAAATTTTTTTTTTTTTTTTTATGAGCAATGTCTAGCATGCATAATGAATCTGAATACACATGTAAATATGTAAATTGGGTGAAATATGTACATTATATGGTGTGTAACAAATGTGCTTGTTTATGTTTTAGGTCATATTTGAATTATCAGCATACACAGCTTTTTCAATTTTACTACACTTGAGTGTGTGCTAAGCTGACTGTATGCTGTACTGGGAAGTGGGGGATGGGGAGCAGTGTGTGTATAGGTGGTGTGGGGGGGGGGGTTATATACTCAAGAGAAATGTGTAGTAATGGGGGAGGGTGCACACTTCAGAGTCATTGCCCTGGGAAAAGGCTGACAACAGAACAAGCCTTTCCTCAACACACATACACGTATCCTCTTTCACCAGCCCACTATAGCAGTGTTTGATACACAATATGGATGTGCAGTAGAGACTGCAGTGCCCCACAGCATAAACTGGTTGAATCAACATTGTTTCAACATAATTTGTCAATGTATTGTGATGTGGAATCTATGTGGGAAATACATTGGATTTGAAAAAAGTAATGAACGTAAACTGTTGTTGTGAGGGTGAAATTTCGACCGCAGTATTATGTCATCATGGTAACCAAATTTCAACATAAACCTTGTATAAAATATGTTGAATTTGTACCTTTAAAATGTCAGATTGTCAACGTTATATCCACTATCAGAATTGTTTTTTAAATAGTCTGGGCAGCACCTTCTAATTGATCTATCTACAGCTACCCTTTGGTCTTCCATCCAAGGTTTTAACCAAGGCCAGCCCTACTTAGCTATGATATTTGTCATTGATTATTAGCAATGTGCTATCATGAGAATGATTGTTGAGAGGACCCCACTTAAAAATGAAATAGATTCACTATTAAAGTCATTCCAAAGGGTAGGTTTAACAGAGCAAATTAAATGTGAACTTTATCAATCATCAATGATGCTATTTAGGCCTATATAGCATTTGCAAAGTCATCAACAGCAACTGTTTGAATTCAACCCAGAATTCAGCTAAATAGACAACACAATAGGCCAAATATCAACATTTGAAGGAGAAGTATCTTCTACTTGGATAGTTCCACCTTTGCCACTGACTTAGTCTGGCTTTAATTCACATCTCCATCTCAAACAAAAGTCAAAGTTAAATAAAAGGAATCAATCAAATCAAACTTTATTTAAAGTGGATTTAAAGTTTGATTTGATTTTTAACATATAAATTATTAATGTGTAGACAAACTGGAATTAAAGCCAGACTAAGTCAGTGTTACAGATGGAACTATCCAAACAGAATATAAATATTCTTAAAATGTTGATATCTGGTTGCATTGACAACTAAACACAATTCCTATGTGGCCCAGCTGGTGGGGCATTGCAAATGCAATGCCAGGGTTATGTGTTCGATTCCCACGTGGGAGCAGTATTAAAATGTATGCCGTCACTCTGGGTAAGGGTGTCCGCTAAATGTAACTCAATATTATTTTTACAAGTTCTACAAGTTAACCAAAAATAAAAGTTAAAGAATGGGATTAAGCCAGTGGTTCAGATGGAACTATCCAATACAGTAGATACATCTTTTATATGTTGATATTTGGTTGCATTGTCAACCAAACACAATTCAATACTACTTTGTAATACAGTAAATAGCCTAAAGTTAAAGGAGCTATATGAAATATTTGTGCATTGTAATTTCAGTGGAATCATAGTGTTTCACAATGTTTTAAAATATAATGTTTTGGGCCCACACGAAATTACATAAAGATTGTTCAGCCTTCCTATTGGTCAACAAAAGCCAGACTGGCTCGATGTCAAATTGGCAGGCTGCACCCCCCCTCTCTTCCATCAACGTCTCTCAGAGAAGTGGTTATCATCTCACAAGCAGAATCATCAATGGCAGAAATCAACTTGCCATTAGCTGGTTGATAAAATTCTATAATGTTGGCCTCCTGAGAGGTGCAGCGGTCTAAGGCACTGCATCGCAGTGCTAGAGGTGTCACTACAGATCCGGGTTCGATCCTAGGAGACACATGAGGCGGTGCACAACTGGCCCAGCATCGTCTGGGTTAGGGGAGGGTTTGGTATTTTATCAGGATCCCCATTAGCTGTTGCAAAAGTAGCAGCTACTCTTCCTGGGGTCCACGAAAAACATGACATAATACAGAACATTAATAGACAAGAACAGCTCAAGGACAGAACACTACATACATTTATTTTGGCCGGCTGGGATGTCTTTGTCCCATCGCTCTCTAGCGACGTCTTGTGACGGTCTGGCGCATGCACACTGACTTCGGTTACCAGCTGTATGGCATTTCCTCCGACACATTGGTGCGGCTGGTTTCCGGGTTAAGCGGGCAGTGTGTCAAGAAGCAGTGCGGCTGGGCAGGGTCGTGTTTCAGAGGATGCATGGCTCTTGACCTTCGCCGCTCCCGAGTCCGTACGGGTGTTGCAGCGATGGGACAAAACTGTAACTACCAATTGGATATCACGAAAAAGGGGTAAAAAGTACAAAAATAATAATAAAATTAAAAGATTCTGTTCATGTGACAAAACAAGCAATTTATAGTGTAAAGAATCATTTCACCATCTAAATCGCTGTGAAATATATTTTAAATTACAAATAAAATCGTATTTTCAGCTGTTTGAAAGTGATGTACAAAACCGAAAGTAAAAAGACACAGAAATGCAGCATCACATTAGTGGAAACCAAGACTGTTCTCAGGGCAGGCCTGGTTTTATCGAGATACTGTATGTTCAAGTCGCGTCGGGGACAATTTTTGCATTTAAGCTAACCCTTTTCCTAACCTGCCATGTTAATTATCCTAACCTGCTACGAAAAGTTGCTTCTGCTAGTCAAAACTGCCAGACCTGCCATGAGAATAGTCTTAGTTTCCAATAATGCCATTCAGCCACAGAAAATCACCATTCCATTACCTGGTTGCTAAAATTCTAAATTGTTCGCCTAATTTCATTTTATGTGACAATACAAGCAATTCATAGTAAACAGAATCATTGCACCATCAAAATCGCTGTGAAATATCTTGTTTTCAGCTGTTTAAAGCTGGTGGACAAAACTGAAAGTTAAAGGCTCAAGCGCGAGTGGTTTCCACTAGATTCCACAGACACAAAGTCTCCAACATGTTGCAGGGAAATGGGATGTAGAGGAGGAGGGAGAGTTGTTTGTATTCAACCTAAGTGTTGTTGCAATTCACCTAGCTTCCACATGTGTGTGTAGCACCTTTAAGGCTATCTTACAAACTAATGTTACATTCAACCTAAATTGACTAACATATCCATGGCCACATTTTTAGGTTACTGTAACTATGCATTCCTTCTTATGTAATCATATAAAGCGTGCTTGTTCAAGATAGCATGCATAGGTCATCACAGGTTGCTATAATAATCTACGCAAAATCTCGAACGGCATTGATCACTTGCACTATGTACTTTTAATCTCAACTGCAGTCCAGGTCCTTTGTTTCTGCTATTAGATGAAGCACAATGATGACATTAATCTGTTGTATAAATAAACAAAATATCTAACATTGTATTCCCATTTGAACTTTGCTGTGCTTTTAAATGGTTGAAAGCCCAGTGATAGACATTTGGGTGACAACTAAACCAAAAATCTGAAATTGTTTTTCCATTGGAATTTGGTTGTTATTTTAGATGGTTGAAAGTGTAGTGATAACACATTGAAAGTTCAACTAACTTTAGGCTGTGTTTTTGAGTGGATGAATATAGGGACAGAATTCTTTGTTACAGGGACATATCAACCGTATGAAAGGGGCCATCTCCAAAACTCACCCAGATCTGTAACTTGATCCTCTTGTCGTTCCTGTAGATGGTCTTCACCTTGAAGTCAATGCCCACCGTGCTGACGAAGGCTGGCGTAAAAGAGTCGTCTGCGTAGCGGAACAGAAAGCTGGTCTTGCCCACGCTGCTGTTTCCAATGATGAGGATCTTGAACATGTAGTCAAAGTTCTGGTCTGAAGACTCCTTCTGTCCATAGGTAGCTGTAGCTGAAGCCATCTGAAAGATTAGAGAGAGAGAGTTTGTCAACTGACTGACAATATCCCTTGTATTTGGAAGTATCATGGAAAGAGTTCCAATACTGATTCTTGGCGGATCACAGAGCAGTACTATTATTACATTGTGTTTCTATAAATGGCCTCTAACACTTCAGAAATGCCTACTTCAAAAGGTAAAGCCTAGGATAAGCAGTGGAGGCCATGTTCTAAGTACAGACGAAACAATACAGAATCCAAAGTGCCAAATATCCACACAGGGCCTGCTTAAAACCCCTTATCAAACACACCTAGTACAAAAAGTGAGCAACCTCATCCATCACAGTGCAGTTTATCAGTGTTCACCAAGGCCAACTAGTGGTAGTAATCAATAAGACACTAAGTTCTGGAACATCGATAAACCAGAGGCACAAGAAGACAAGGCAGTGCATCAAGAAACATTTAAATCGGTTCCCTTCAACGTGACAACAAGATATCAGTGGGCGAGGAAATAGTCCACTGACGGCTTCTCTTGCACCTGACAGGAATCAAAGCTTTTCGCACAAAGTTGAACATTCTGAACTGCCTGATAATTACAACACCTCTTTAATTATGGGTTGCTGGTTTTACAGACCAATCATTCTGTCTCTCAAAAGATGTGAGCCATTGTGTACATATTTAGTCAGCTCTCAACAGTGCATTCTTGAAAGATAGAGCAGCCTACGCCACATGCCACAAAAAGGATTTCAACTGGATTGACTGCTCGTCCTCTCAGGACATCTGCCCCCCTGATAGAACAGTATAGTTGTAAAGTGATTGATCGCATTGGCAGGGATCATATTGATCTTGTGGCGGGAATCGTGTTTACTTTTTAGGGCAACAGTGACTTCACTTCAGCCCATCAGGATTCAAGGTCTCTTAAGGCTCCATCTATAGCACACAAATGTGCTTTTTGGTCTTAATTTAAGGTTAGAATTCGGCATTATTGTTAAGGCTAGGGTTAAGGTTAGGGTTAGGTTTAAAATCAGATTTTATGACTTTGTGGCTGTGCCAGCTAGTGACCACTCTGCACAGCTGCCTCCAGAACAAGTTTCATGACGAAAAACGCTAACCTGTGTGGAGTACATAGTGCATCTTTGACCTTAGTGCAACTGTACCCATAGTGCTATTTTCAGATTTACTGTGGTGCTGTTCATAGCTTTGACACAGGACTCTTGTAAAGAATAGAGAAGGAAGTGCAAATAAGGTCAATAGAAAAAGCATGCCAGGAATTGATATGCAACCGGATCAATACTGCAAACTCTAAATACATTCTAAATAAGTCTTGACAAAATAAACTGACATAACAGACTATACAACCTTCAATATAATACATCACAAATGGCCAGAACCTGAATCATGCAGGTTCTTGTTTAAGTGTATCCCTGACATGTCAAAATATCAGAGTGAAATTCAAGGTAATTTCTAACGTGTCTGCTTCTAGTCATGATGACTAAGATTTCTCTAAGCTTCCTCTGATGATAGATAGTCATATGACTCTGCCTTACTTGCTGTCCAGTGTTACTAGAAAAATAATGTTTGTCTCAAAGAACACTCTTAGCTTTGAACACTCAGGTTATGAGTGAAATAAGCTTGCTTGTGGGCCTGATAATAAATGTCCCCAACATTCAAAGCCATGTGGTTTTGCCTCTTGTTTCCAAATAACATAATTTAGACTATAGGCCTAGACCTACCAATACATAGTTGCTGGACCTCACAAAGAGCTTATAGAGTGGTGAGGAGTCTACTGTGTCCAGAAGCGAATTCACCATTCATTCTCTGTATTCTGGGTTCACTCAAACATAATTTCAAGCTTTGCTTTACTATTGAAAGTTACAGCTGATTTTGGGATTGTATATCAATTCTCTCTCCTTAAATATAAACCATCGGATTTATTCGTTTCAGTCTCTGAATTGTTTAACTTTCCGCTGACAGCTCCTGATAATATCAGGGCATAAAAACTCTAATCTGTCTCCTGCATTAGCCTAGTGTGCCCAGCTGGCGCACATGTGCACAAGGCCCAAGCTCACTTTCCCCGATTTTCCCTGGCTAAACTAAATTCAGCAAAAAAGAAACGTCCCTTTTACAGGACCCTGTCTTCAAAGATAATTCGGCAAAATCCAAATAGATCTTGATTGTAAAGGGTTTAAACACTGTTTCCCATGCTTGTTCAATGACCCATAAACAATTAATGAACATGCACCTGTGGAACGGTCGTTAAGACACTAACAGCTTACAGGTAGGCAATTAAGTCAAGGTTATGAAAACTTAGGACACTAAAGAGGCCTTTCTACTGACTCTGAAAAACACCAAAAGAAAGATGCCCAGGGTCCCTGCTCATCTGCGTGAACGTGCCTTAGGCATACTGCAAGGAGGCATGAGGACTGCAGAGGTGGCCAGGGCAATAAATTGCAATGTCCGTAGTGTGAGACGCCTAAGACAGCGCTACAGGGAGACAGGACGGACAGCTGATCGTCCTCGCAGTGGCAGACCACGTCTAACAACACCTGCACAGGATCGGTACATCCGAACATCACACCTGCGGGACAGGTACAGGATGGCAACAACAACTGCCTGAGTTACACCAGAAATGCACAATCCCTCCATCAGTGCTCAGACTGTCCGCAATAGGCTGAGAGAGGCTGGACTGAGGGCTTGTAGGCCTGTTGTAAGGCTGGTCCTCACCAGACATCACCGGCAACAACGTCGCCTATGGGCACAAACCCACCGTTGCTGGACCAGACAGGACTGGCAAAAAATGCTCTTCACTGACGAGTCGCGGTTTTGTCTCACCAGGGATGATGGTCGTATTCACGTTTATCGTCAAAGGAATGAGCGTTACACCGAGGCCTGTACTCTGGAGCGGGATCGATTTGGAGGTGAAGGGTCCGTCATGGCCTGGGGCGGTGTGTCACAGCATCATCGGACTGAGCTTGTTGTCATTGCAGGCAATCTCAACGCCGTGCGTTACAGGGAAGACATCCTCCTCCCTCATGTGGTACCTTTCCTGCAGGCTCATCCTGACATGACCCTCCAGCATGACAATGCCACCAGCCATACTGCTCGTTCTGTGTGTGATTTTCTGCAAGACAGGAATGTCAGTGTTCTGCCATGGCCAGCGAAGAGCCCGGATCTCAATCTCATTGAGCACGTCTGGGACCTGTTGGATCGGAGGGTGAGGGCTAGGGGCATTCTCTCAAGAAATGTCTGGGAACTTGCAGGTGCCTTGGTGGAAGAGTGGGGTAACATCTCACAGCCAGAACTGGCAAATCTGGTGCAGTCCACAAGGAGGAGATGCACTGCAGTACTTAATACAGCTGGTGGCCACACCAGATACTAACTGTTACTTTTAAATGTTGACCCCCTGTTTGATCAGGGACACATTATTCCAGTTCTGTTAGTCACATGTCTGTGGAACTTGTTCAGTTTATGTCTCAGTTGTTGAATCTTATGTTCATACAAATATTTACACGTGAAGTTTGCTGAAAATAAATGCAGTTGACAGTGAGAGGACGTTTCTTTTTTTGCTGAGTTTAGCTGGCTAGCTGAACTAAGCTAGTTTTCGTCCTCATTGCCAAACTTTATAAATACTGCACTCTCAACTTCAAAACTCCTTTGCTAGTTATGCAATCATGTAACTAAGACATTTTCTGGAAAGAAACGTACATTTTGTTTTATTGTTTTGTTGAATGGTCATGACTGGTTCGAGACATGTCGTATGACGACAGTGGCGAAGGATATCATTGCTTCTTAACGGGGATCCAACTTCAGTTTTGAGATCCACTGACGTCATTAGCGTAGAGTTATAGCTGGATGTTTCGACTGGTCTTAGAACTGTGACAATGGGCAACCTCGATGGAATATGTAGTCATTTTGCCAACACAGCTGGATATGTACACAAAATAGCAACTCAAGGAAATATGATACAATGAATGGCTAAATTGCTTCCGGACACTTAAGGGTCCGCAGAGCTCCTCCTCCCACTCACCACTCTATTGGAAACCCAATCATCATTATTGACACCTCCCTTTCAAGAGATTTGTGCAATTTGTCTAAATCTTATTAAACAAATGCATTCTATTCAACTATTGACTGAAATATGCTAATATATTAGGCCAAGAGAACTAATCCCACAATTTGGACAAAAAAAAGATGACATGAGTCTTGACCATATGTTAAATGAGAGACGAAGACTCAAAATAATTCCAACCAACGTGATTTACCATAAACATTTCAACCTCTCCCAACTGAGGAAAGTATCTGTGGCATCAACCTGTGCTTCTGTGGCACCAACCTGTGTTTCTGTGGCACCAACCTGTGCATCTGTGGCACCAACCTGTGTTTCTGTGGCACCAACCTGTGTTTCTGTGGCATAAACCTGTGTTGGCTCTTCTTTTCAGCCTAAAGAGATTGACATCTTAACAGATGTGTGATGTCAGCTGGTCCTAAACTGTGTCGCTGCACTATGAGTCAGACAGTTTTGATCAGTCTTTTGGATGGGTTCCCACTGGCAGCTTGTTAATCCTGTTTTAGTCCAGGATGATCCCAGAAAGCCTGAGAGTCAGACCTGATCCAAACACCCTGGCATTAGGCAAGCTAATGAGAAAGACAATGACAGTCTGCCAAAGGAGCTGAAGTATACCTCAGCTTAATCTGGCTCAAATAAAACAAAACCAACATTTTGTGAAAGCAAATTGGGCAGCGCTATACATTAGATATGCATTATTCCAGGGTAACTATAAGGGTATAACTTTAGTGAGTTAGTCAAGTTAAGTCCAGGCTGTTACCTAGCTGGTACTTATTTTCTTACAAGACAATACAAAAATGCTAATGAAATGTGCCATAACTTAATAGCATATTACTATGTAATTACTAAGGTTATTCCACGCCGGATGGTTGTTCTGAGGCCAATGTAATGTAAGGCAATAAATAATCCACTTCCATTTTGGGATGTTAGAATGTCCATAATATTGTTATAACCCCTGTCCTAAATATGCTTCATCTTTATTGATGTGAGATACTTGAATTTATATTCCCAGCTAAGCAGTCTGAAGAAACCATTGTGCTTCTTCATAAAACATTGTATTTTTCAAACCTATATCAAACATTTACATTTAAGCAGACGCTCTTATCCAGGTGAAGCAATTAGGGTTAAGTTCCTTTCTCAAGGTAACATTAGCATATGTTTCACCTCATTGGCTCAGGGATTCAAACCAGCGACCTTTCAGTTACTTGCCCAACGCTCTTAACCGCTAGGCTACACGCCAACCCCAGGTGACCCAAGTTCATGAAAGATATAAAGAGTTGCTTGGGTGATCTAATTAGGAACACATTGTAGCTATCCTCTTTTGTCAAATTAAGTGGCCGACAGTATTAATTCAAGAGCAAAGATTAAACTTACTTAGCCAAGATAATAAACGATATATTGGTGAATTTCTCATCCTGAAATCACAGAACTGAATGTACTGAGGCACTAAAAGGCCCTCTACAGTAAAGTAACTTTGCCCAGTAAAATAAACATCTGTCAACACATTGCTAGAACTGAGAAATTATACTCCACAGCAGACACACCCATTTCCAAGACAACTCCCTGCATTCTCTTTCAAGGATGGGCTGAATTCATTTCACAAAAAGTGATGATTCATTACTTGGGTAGTGGAAAAACATAAAAGGGAAATAAACGTTCAATTGACAGTGGACCGAATTGGACTGAATCAAATCACATGAAAATTCATAGTGAGACATTAACCAAAGAACTGTAAAGGTACCAAAACATCCAGAAAGTTGCCTAATATGGCATTTTCCCCCCATCCAATCACATTTTCCATTTTCTAAGAAGACAAATGCAGATCAGAAGGAGCTAAATATAGCATTTCCTCCCTCTTTATAGAGCAGAAGATGCCATGAACCTGCTAGTATCACAATGGAAGCCTGCAATTAAGAGAGTGGAGTTTTTGTTTTCGTAGTATGGGGGGGGGAAACAAAAAGTGCTCTGTAATCTAATATAATATTGTAGGGCAGGCAATAGCAGCCCTTATTAAACCATTAAACATTGAAGGTGCCTTAATACTTTTTCTGTGATGCATTTCCCCCAGAGAATCCAGCAATAACATTGGAGTATGATCTCTTTCAAGTATATTTAAGGTAAATGCTCACGCACACATTTAGACTATGTCTGTATATAATATTGCCATGGGACTCAAAAGATCATATTTGCAACAATATAGTCCTTCTGAAACGTTGAATAGGCCAGCCACATCCTATCTGTGATTACATTTGTTTAGTAGGCCAGGTAGCTTAAGGGACCGTTTGAAATGTATAGGCCACAAATAACAAATGTAGCAACCCTTTGTTTATGAACGTGGATATATACTTTGCCACTTCAGCATGCTTTTGTGGCACAGTTGATGCCACACTGGGCTACGGACCAGAAGGTTGAGCGTTCGCCGACCACCATGAATGAGCTCACTTTCCCTGCCTGTTTCATTAGTCCTACACTATGATCAGAGTTGGCTGCAGACAATGATCAGCTAGGAGGAAATCTGATTTTCAACATTTTGATGCCATATTTATAATTATATCAAATGTGCCTTCGGAAAGTATTCAGACCGTTTGACTTTTTTCACATTTTGTTAAGTTACCGCATTATTCTAAAATGTATTAAAATCCTCAGCAATCTACCCCATAATGACAAAGCGAAATCATCCTTGAGATGTTTCTACAACTTGACTGGAGTCCATCTGTGGTAAATGAAATTGATTGGACATGATTTGGAAAGGCACACATCTGTCTATATAAGGTCCCACAGTTGACAGTGCATGTCACAGCAAAAACCAAGCCATGGGGTCGAAGGAATTGTTTGTAGAGTTCCGAGACAGGATTGTGACGAGGCACAGATCTGGGGAAGGGTAACAAAAAAATTATTGCAGCATTGAAGGTCCAAGAACACAGTGGCCTCCACCATTCTTAAATGGAAGAATTTTGGAACCACCAAGACTCTTCCTAGAGCTGGCCGCCCAGCCAAACTGAACAATCGGGGGAGAAGTGTATTGTTCAGGGAGGTGACCAACAACCCGATGGTCATTCTGACAGAGTTCCTCTGTGGAGATGGGAGAACATTCCAGAAGGACAACCATCAATCAGGCCTTTATGGTAGAGTGGCCAGACAGAAGCCACTCCTCAGGAAAAGGCACATGACAGCCCACTTGGAGTTTGCCAAAAGGCACCTAATAACTCTCAGACCATGAGAAACAAGATTCTCTGGTCTGATGAAACCAAGATTAAACTCTATGGCCTGAATGCCACGCGTCACGTCTGGAGAAAACCTGGCACCATCCCTACGGTGAAGCATGGTGGTGGCAGCATCATGCTGTGGGGATGCTTTTCAGCAGCAGGGACTGGGAGAATAGTCAGGAGGCAAAGATGAATGGCGCAAAGTACAGAGAGATGCTTGATGAAAACCTGCTCCAGAGCGCTCAGGACCTCAGACTCGGGCGAATGTTCACCTTCCAACAGGACAACGACCTTAAGCACACAGCCAGGACATGCAGTAGTGGCTTCGGGACAAGTCTCGCAATGTCCTTGAGTGGCCCAGCCAGAGCCCAGACTTGAACCCGATCGAACATCTCTGGAGAGACCTGAAAAAGCTGTGCAGCAATTCCCAGTATCGAAGGCTTGGCTTGACAATCCCTGAATGTCATTAAACTTGTTGGTGTTTTTTAACAGATGTCTCTCTCCATTCATCAAATGGCAGCTGCACAGTTTGGATAGATGTATTTTTTTCTACTGACATAAAATCAATATATACAGAGCACAAAGATTTTTTACAAGTGACGAGGATTGTACAATAAAGTCGGGGACTTATTTTCATTGTGGTCCCTATTTCTTTCATAAATACATACAATTAAATACACTGAGTATACAAAACATTAAGGACACCTGCTCTTTCCATGACAGACTGACCAGGTGAATCCAGGTGGAAGCTATGATCCCTTATTGATGTCACTTGTTAAATCCATTTAAATCAGTGTAGATGAAGGGGAGGTTAAAGAAAGATTTTTAAGCCTTGAAACAATTGAGACATGGATTCTGTATGTGTGATATTCTGAAGGTGAATGGGCAAGACAATATATTTAAGTGCCTTTGAACAGGGTATGGTAGTAGGTGCCAGGCGCACCAGTTTGTGTCGAGAATTGCAAGGCTGCTGTTTTGTTTTTATACTCAACAATTTCCTATGCGTTTCAAGAATGGTCCACTTCCCAAGGACATCCAGCCAACTTGACACAACTATGGGAAGCATTGGAGTCAACATGGGCCAGCATCCCTGTGGAATTCTTTCGCCACCTTGTAGAGTCAATGCCCTGACAAATTGAGGCTGTTCTGAGGGCAAAAGGGGTTATGGTTGGTATGGCTTTGAGTTTCTCTGGTAGTTTGTTCCACTCAATAGCGGCGGTATATAAAAATGTTTTCTTACCAGATAGACTTTTATATTTAAAACAGTGAATATTAGTCTCTAGTGCTGGTATTATGCTGGTGTACATTTCAAACAAATTAAAAATGTTTGGATAAGTACAGTTGAAGTCAGAAGTTTACATACACCTTAGCCAAATACATTTAAACTCCTGACATTTAATCCTAGTCAAAATTCCCTGTCTTAGGTCAGTTAGGATCACCACTTTATTTTAAGAATGTGAAATGTCAGAATAACAGGAGAGAGAATGATTTATTTCAGCTTTTATTTCTTTCATCACATTCCCAGTGGGTCAGAAGTTTACATACACTCAATTAGTATTTGGTAGCATTGCCTTTAAATTGTTTAATTGGCTCATTCCTCTTGACAGAGCTGGTGTAACTGAGTCAGGTTTGTAGGCCTCCTTGATCGCACACACTTTTTCAGTTCTGCATTCAAATTTTCTATAGGATTGAGGTCAGGGCTTTGTGATGGCCACTCCAATACCTTGACTTTGTTGTCCTTAAGCCATTTTGCCACAACTTTGGAAGTATGCTTGGGGTCATTGTCCATTTGGAAGACCCATTTGCGACCAAGCTTTAACTTCCTGACTAATGTCTTGAGATGTTGCTTCATGATGCCATCTATTTTGTGAAGTGCACCAGTCCCTCCTGCAGCAAAGCACTCCCAAACATAACGATGGTCATTATGGCCCAACAGTTCTGTTTTTGTTTCATCAGACCGGAGGACATTTCTCCAAAAAGTACGATCTTTGTCCCCATGTGCAGTTGCAAACTGTAGTCTGGCTTTTTTATGGCGGTTTTGGAGCAGTGGCTTCTTCCTTGCTGAGTGGCCTTTCGGGTTATGTCGATATAGGACTCGTTTTACTGTGGATATAGATATTTTTGTGCCTGTTTCCTCCAGCATCTTCACAAGGTCCTTTGCTGCTGTTCTGGGATTGATTTGCACTTTTCGCACCAAAGTACGTTCATCTCTAGGAGACAGAACGCATCTCCTTCCTGAGCGGTATGACGGCTGCGTGGTCCCATGGTGCTTATACTTGCGTAGTATTGTTTGTACAGATGAACGTGGTACCTTCGGGCGTTTGGAAATTGCTCCCAAGGATGAACCAGACTTGTGGTCTTCAATTTTTTTTCTGAGGTCTTGGCTGATTTCATTTTGATTTTCCCATGATGTCAAGCAAAGAGGCACAGGGTTTGAAGGTAGGCTTGCACAAAATAGATGTCCTAACCGACTTGCCAAAACTATAGTTTGTTAACAAGAAATTTGTGGAGTGATTGAAAAACTAGTTTTAATGACTTCAACATAAGTGTATGTAAACTTCTGACTTCAACTGTACCTGGGGGCTGAGTCCGTGAAAATTCTGTCGTCCAGACCAAGTTGAATGAATACAACTCTTTTTTCCACAGATAGCTAACTTAGCTGCTTAAAATGCTCGACCTCCAGATGAGTAGGAGGGAGGAGTTTAAGTATAATTCTTACAAGCTTGTTTTGGCTGGTCTGTACTAGAGGTCGACCGATTAATCTGAATGGCCGATTAATTAGGGCCGATTTCAAGTTTTCATAACAATCGGTAATCGGTATTTTTGGACACCGATTTGACGATATTTTTTTATTTTTTATTATTATATATATATATTTTTTTACACCTCTATTTAACTAGGCAAGTCAGTTTAAGAACACATTCTTATTTTCAATGACGGCCTAGGAACGGTGGGTTAACTGCCTTGTTCAGGGGCAGAACGACAGATTTTTACCTTGTCAGTTCGGGCATTCGTTTTTGCAACCTTCCGGTTACTAGTCCAACGCTCTAACCACCTGCCTTACATTGCACTCTACGAGGAGCCTGCATGGCAGGCTGACTACCTGTGACACGAGGGCAGCAAAAAGCCAAGGTAAGTTGCTAGCTAGCATTAAACTTAACTTATAAAAAACAATCAATCTTAACATAATCACTAGTTAACTACACATGGTTGATGATATTACTAGTTTATCTAGCGTGTCCTGCGTTGCATATAATCGATGCGGTGCCCATTTGCGAAAAAAGCACTGTCGTTGCACCAATGTACCTAACCATAAACATCAATGCCTTTCTTTAAAATCAATACACAAGTATATATTTTTAAACCTGCATATTTAGTTAATATTGCCTGCTAACATGAATTTCTTATAACTAGGGAAATTGTCACTTCTCTTGCATTCCGTGCAAGCAGTCAGGTTATATGCAACAGTTTGGCCCGCCTGGCTCATTGAGAAACTGTGTGAAGTCCATTTATTCCTAACAAAGGCCGTAATTAATTTGCCAGAATTGTACATAATTATGACATAACATTGAAGGTTGTACAATGTAACAGCAATATTTAGACATAGGGATGCCATCCGTTAGATAAAATTCGGAACGGTTCCATATTTCACTGAAAGAATAAACGTTTTATTTTCGAAATTATAGTTTCCGGATTTGACCATATTAATGACCTAAGGCTCGTATTTCTGTGTTATTATGTTATAATTATATTTGATATTTGATAGAGCAGTCTGACTGAGCAGCAGCAGGCTTGTAAGCATTCATTCAAACAGCACTTTCGTGCGTTTTCCAGCAGCTCTTCGCAATGCTTCAAGCATTGTGCTGTTTATGACTATAAGCCTGTCAATTCCCGAGATTAGGCTGGTGTAACCGATGTGAAATGGCTAGCTAGTTAGCGGGGTGCGCGCTAATAGCATTTCAAACGTCACTCGCTCTGAGACTTGAAGTAGTTGTTCCCCTTGCTCTACAAGGGCCGCGGCTTTTGTGGAGCGATGGGTAACGATGCTTCGAGGGTGGCTGTTGTCGATGTGTTCCTGGTTCGAGCCCAGGTAGGGGCGAGGAGAGGTACGGAAGCTATACTGTTACACTGGCAATACTAAAGTGCCTATAAGAACATCCAATAGTCAAAGGTATATGAAATACAAATGGTATAGAGAGAAATAGTCCTATAATTCCTATAATAACCTCAACCTAAAACTTCTTACCTGGGAATATTGAAGACTCATGTTAAAAGGAACCACCAGCTTTCATATGTTCTCATGTTCTGAGCAAGGAACTTAAACGTTAGCTTTTTTACATGGCACATATTGCACTTTTACTTTCTTCTCCAACACTTTGTTTTTGCATTATTTAAACCAAATTGAACATGTTTCATTATTTATTTGAGGCTAAATTGATTTGATTGATGTATTATATTAAGTTAAAATAAAAGTGTTCATTCAGTATTGTTGTAATTGTCATTATTACAAATAAATAAAGCCATAAAAATAAATAAAAAAATTGGCCGACTAAATCGGTATCGGCTTTTTTTGGTCCTCCAATAATCGGTATCGGCGTTGAAAAATCATAATCGGTCGACCTCTAGTCTGTACCTTATTCATTAGACATTTGGGGCTGCTGGTGAACCATGTAGTACAGGCATAATCAAAGTGACACCAGACTAGCGCACTTGCCAGACTCTTTAGGGTGTCAATAGCTAGGTTTGCATCCAATTGGCGACAGATTTTCATGTAAATATTTTAAAATCTGCATAAAAACAATATACACATTTTCCCATCAGAGTTGTGTTTCCATCAAATTTACTTGTTGCGGATAAAAGTTTGCATAAATACGTAGTGCACATAAAAATTACTTTTGCGGTTACATTCCCATCTACCAAATAAAAAAATACAAGTTGAATGGGTTTCCATTGCAGTCAAGGCCTACTGCTGGTTTTGTCACAAAAAATATTGCATAGGTATTGAAAATATAACCACTCTGGTATTGACACGTGCACTCTAGCCAACAGCTCACAGATACAGTGTGGGTATAGCCTACATGATGAGATTATTATGGACAAAACTGCGAGATTATTGTTATTTGTCAAACAGCATCCAAGCATCGATCATCATGTCACCAGAATAAGACCCTCGATCTTTATTGAAAGGAGCATCAAGCTCCTCACTCAGCACTTTCACCACCCTGTGAAGTTCATCATAATTTATTTAATCATAATGTAGCCTAATGAACTGCATGCTTTCCCATGATGTGACATTTTTTATCCGACGTACTTTACTCGCATGAAAAGGTTGGTTGGAAACCTGGTTAATGTCAAGCCATTTTGAGGATGCTGGAATTATATTTTGAACGGAAGTGTGCATGCCTACGGGAGATTTTTGAAGAAACCTAATAAGATTAAAACATTGTGACTGGTTGTGTTTATGTCACATATAAAAGGTAATACGTTTTAAAAGTGAAATAACAAATATTTAGGCTATATTGAGGCGCTAGGTTCTAGGTGTGTGAGGAATAGCCACTTGGATTGGAGAGGAGGCAGAGCGTGCACTAAGCTTTCCTGAATAACTAGGCCTGCCGGAAGCATATGTGGGCACATTATTATAGGACGATTTGGGAGAATGATGATCTGCAACAGACAGCGCATCTCAGTATAGGTAGAAATACAGCCAGAATGGCCTGCTACTGTGCCTTTCTAGACTTTATAAAATATCTAGAGTAGACCCACAACTGATCCAAATGGAACGAAACATTCAAATCACAGGGCTTTTGCGCTGTTATTCAAATTAGATTTTCACTGCAGCCTAGAGTAGAATTTAGTACTCATTTGAAAACAATAATGAAATGATTCATTGCATTGTGGTGTTGTTGGCTAGTCTAGGTAGGATACTAGTTTTTTTCCCTAAACATGGTCAATAGGGGAGCTTTTTGAGTGTCTCATGTCTTCAATGTTCTTTCATGCGCAATGACGCACCTGGCCTCTCCACTGCCTATCAGCTATTCCTATTTCTCCTTGTGGATTCATATTGGATATTGATCCAGCCTATTTTGGACCACCCCCCACCCCAGTAAATTTCGAACTGTCCTAACTGCCTACAATTTCCTTTATAGCATAGAATATCTACTTTCTTGCATTCAAATTATGATTATTTTAAATGGTCCCAATCTAACGTGCAAAAATGCTCAAGTAGCTTTTTTTAAATGAGTATTTATTATTAGTTGTCCAATTTAACATAGCTTGCTTTGCTATTTTGACAATTAATATAACGATGTATAACTACCTAAAATGGGGAAATGTACAATGCATCATCCCAAAGCTCATAGACGGTGACATGGTTGAGTGGCTAAAAACTGTGCGTGTAAACTGTCCTGAGATTACAATCAGTAGGTAACTAGAGTCCCCTACCCCTGCTTGCTGATGTGGTCCCATTCAGACACACAGCATTACGATTCTCTCTGACAGGTTTTGTGCTGTCAAAGCCGTGGTTTTATGAAGACGTCAAGGATTTAAATAGCCAACAGAACAGCGTAAAGTCAATCAGCCTATACGAGTATGTTCGTTCCCTTGTCTTTGAGAGCACAGAGCGACCCGTGTACCTATCTACAGCGCATTGGATTTCCATATGGCAGTCCTGATATTAATTCATGTAAATTATACATTGCTTAATTGATGTAAGAATTATCCCGCACCACAAATGAAGGACACACATGTGGTATCGCGAACAAGATATGCTACTGTAACCGATTAGCTATTTTTGGAATTTCGACAGGTCATTCTTCTCTCACTGATTCTGTGGTTATTCAAGGCTTGAAATGTCATACATTACGGCATAATTGTAACCAACCCCATATGAAATACTATATTTACGAGCTACTGCAATTACATTTATCTGTAAAAAGCAAGCATCGAATGTCAAATGATGGTTATTGTTTCTCCTTTATTCTATTTTTTTGGCGCATTTCCATAGAAAATTCTAAACAAACGTAACTCTACACCAGCTATAGTGTAAATGATGAATATAATAATTATATCCTTACCTTTAAGTGTATTTTAGGCTCCTATTACGCAATACACCACCGCGTCAAGCACCTGCAGAAACCCTAACGTCATATGACTGACAGTTGACTACTGAGGAGGGCGGGCCCTCAATGTTGGTGGGGTTTGATTGATATTTCAAGCCACTAATCCTGGACCACGTACACTGAAACGTCCTAAAATATTCAAGATGCGTTAAACCTATCCCTATTTATTATTTATCCTCCTTGCTTGTGCTTCTTTATAATTTATTACAAAAGAGTGTCAGGAAATTATTAATCGAATGACCATACATAGCCCTGCTCTTCAACATCAGTTGATAATAATAATAATCTCTCTTTCAATTTCTTTAAATAATGATGTCCCTGGTGTAAATAATTATTAGATCTAGTTTGGGACTTATTACTTATTATTTACTTGCATTTACTTCATGTAGAGTCTACCACAGATTGCAGTAATTGATTGTAGCCTACACTGTTTATTTCATTTTAATGGATATGGTGATGAGGAGGAGGAGGATAGGCGCGGTGATGAGTAGAGAGACCGGTGGTGCAGTATTTCTGGTCCAATAACTCTTCTGAACAATGATAGCAAGTATTGGGAGAGTGTCTGCCATTTTGAATGGATGAGGAGCAGAGGGAAGGACAGCCACCCTTGGCCACCCAGCTTTGTCTCCTGAGTGCTTCTTTCTTGTAAGACCCTCTTATACGTCAGCCAGCAGGGCTGGATTCAATTGATTTAAACTCACACATCTGCGAACAAATTTTAAAAAATGTAATTGCTGAATTGTAGAAATGCAATAGACCCCAAACCCTTCCAGACTGGGGTTAAACCATAGGATTAACACCAAGGATAGCAGGTAATGGAATTTACATTGCAGAATGTTGCCCTTTACTATTACAACCCTCTGGGCTCACGTCAAATAGAACACACTAAATGAGGATGTGAACCCCTATAGGCACGAGCACGACATCTAATGAAATAGAATCGGTTCATACGATTTTCTCTTGTGACCCCATTTCTCAATAAGATACCCCCGTATGGAGACCTAGAGGGCCTGTTACATTTCAGACAGAATGACATTACTGGTGACAGCCACTGGTTGCCACAGCCTACAGCAGCAATATAAAAGTTGATTTGTACCTTCCCCAGTATGACATGCAGAGAGAACACTATCTGCTTTAAAAAGATGGTTACTGTGCATTCAGTAGACCTTGATGTACTGTACAGTAAGTAAAGATAATTCACAGATGTAAAATATACTCCATAATAGTGTATCGTTGAGCTGATCACTTGCACTAGCTGCAAGTGCTGCAGGGTCTAACTAAAAATTTTACAGCAAGCACTAGGTGGCAGTAGCTGTGGCCGTGTGTGATTTCAGGACTCTTTATATCAACCAGGAAGACAGGGAAACTCCTACCTGTGTTGATGAGGAAGTGAGTCAGTTGTAATTAAGATAACTCACCTTTTATTTACTATCTTAACACATCTAATGTGTTTTTGTCAGCTAAATTGCCACATCAGATGTGGTCGACCCTCGATAATTCCAACAAAGATATTGATTAACCGCGAGGGGGGGCAACCTTTGCCAGTCAGGCATGAGCATTAGATTGCTAGCTAGCTAATGCGTTGTAGATGACTGGTCCTCTGCAAATCAAGCATGATGATTGCTCATATTAACATAAGACCTCCGCCGAGAGTGTATGTTATCTCTGGGAGATATCATACAGCAAACCAGGGAGAAAAGGAAAGATCATAATATAATTTGTGACTGGGGTCACAGAGGTGAGAATATCCAATGGCAAATTGATGCAGTGAAATACATAAATATATACAAAAGTATGTGGACACACCTTCCAATTAGTGGATTCGGCTAGTTCAGCCACACCCGTTGCTGACAGGTGTATAAAATCGAGCACACAGCCATATAATCTCAATAGACAAACATTGGCAGTAGAATGACCTTACTGAAGAGCTCAGTGACTTTCAACATGGAACCATCATAGGATGCCACCTTTCCAACAAGTCAATTTGTAAAATGTCAGCCCTGTTAGAGCTGCCCCGGTCAACTGTAAATGCTGTTAAAGTGGAAAAATCTAGGAGCAACAATGGCTAAGTGACAGGCCACACAAACTCACAGAACAGGACAGCCGAGTGCTGAAGCGTACTCGGTTGCAACACTGACTACAGAGTTCCAAACTGGAAGCAATTTCAGTACAATAACTGTTTGTCGGGAGCTTCATGAAATGGGTTTCCATGACCAAGCAGCCGTACACAAGCCTAAGCTCACCATGCGCAATGGCAAGCGTCGGCTGGAGTGGTGTATAGCTCGCCGCCGTTGGACTCTGAAGCAGTGGAAACACGTTCTCTGGAGTGATGAATCACGCTTCACCATCTGGCAGTCTGACGGACGAATGTGGGGTTGGCAGATGCCAGGAGGATGCTATCTGCACAAATGCATAGTGCCAACTGTTAAGTTTGGCAGAGGAGGAATAGTGGTCTGGGGCTGTTTTTCATGGTTTGGGCTAGGCCCCTTAGTTCGAGTGAAGGGAAATCTTAATGCTACAGCATACAATCACATTCCAGACAATTCTGTGCTTCCAACTTTGTGGCAACAGTTTGGGGAAGGCCCTTTCCTGGTTCAGCATGTCAATGCCCCCGTGCACAAAGCGAGGTCCATACAGAAATGGTTTGTATCGAGATCTGTGTGAAAGAACTTGATTGGCCTGCACAGAGCACTGACGTCAACCCCATCGAACACCTTTGGGATGATTTGGAACGCCGACTGCGAGCCAGGCCTAATCGCCCAGCATCAATGTCCAACCTCACTAATGCTGTTGTGGCTGGATGGAAGCAAGTTGTGACTTTCCTTGTCTATCAGTGTTTTGGTACTTGTTTTGTGTTTTTTTGTAGACCCAGGAAGAGTAGCTACTGCCTCGGCAAAAGCTAATGGGGATCCAAATAAAGAAATGAAAACCAAGAGGACTGCATTCAAATATAATTACAGTAGGCTCTATAGGCTCTATATTTTGCTACTTGTAGGCTACTGTCTAATTTGTCTCGATATATTTCATGATGTTAAGGTAAGCATTGGAATAAGCCGCCTCAATATTTGCATATCTACTGTTTGATGCAAATTTGCCGCAAACGAACTATCAATATGCAAATTAGATCATGTTTGTGGTTAATGTGTGTTAAAACATGTTATCTACATAAACCAAATCACATATGACTTTAAATGAACTTCTCAGAAAACACAAAACACACAAAATGTTGTAAATACACTGCTCAAAAAAATAAAGGGAACACTAAAATAACACATCCTAGATCTGAATGAATGAAATATTCTTATTAAATACTTTTTTCTTTACATAGTTGAATGTGCTGACAACAAAATTACACAAAAATTATCAATGGAAATCAAATTTATCAACCCATGGAGGTCTGGATTTGGAGTCACACTCAAAATTAAAGTGGAAAACCACACTACAGGCTGATCCAACTTTGATGTAATGTCCTTAAAACAAGTCAAAATGAAGCTCAGTAGTGTGTGTGGCCTCCATGTGCCTGTATGACCTCCCTACAACGCCTGGGCATGCTCCTGATGAGGTGGCGGATGGTCTCCTGAGGGATCTCCTCCCAGACCTGGACTAAAGCATCCGCCAACTCCTGGACAGTCTGTGGTGCAACGTGGCATTGGTGGATGGAGCGAGACATGATGTCCCAGATGTGCTCAATTGGATTCAGGTCTGGGGAACGGGCGGGCCAGTCCATAGCATCAATGCCTTCCTCTTGCAGGAACTGCTGACACACTCCAGCCACATGAGGTCTAGCATTGTCTTGCATTAGGAGGAACCCAGAGCCAACCGCAACAGCATATGGTCTCACAAGGGGTCTGAGGATCTCATCTCGGTACCTAATGGCAGTCAGGCTACCTCTGGCGAGCACATGGAGGGCTGTGCGGCCCCCCAAAGAAATGCCACCCCACACCATGACTGACCCACTGCCAAACCGGTCATGCTGGAGGATGTTGCAGGCAGCAGAACGTTCTCCACGACGTCTCCAGACTCTGTCACGTCTGTCACATGTGCTCAGTGTGAACCTGCTTTCATCTGTGAAGAGCACAGGGTGCCAGTGGCGAATTTGCCAATCTTGGTGTTCTCTGGCAAATGCCAAACGTCCTGCACGGTTTTGGGCTGTAAGGACAACCCCCACCTGTGGACGTCGGGCCCTCATACCACCCTCATGGAGTCTGTTTCTGACCATTTGAGCAGACACATGCACATTTGTGGCCTGCTGGAGGTCATTTTGCAGGGCTCTGGCAGTGCTCCTCCTTGCACAAAGGCGGAGGTAGCGGTCCTGCTGCTGGGTTGTTGCCCTCCTACGGCCTCCTCCATGTCTCCTAAAGTACTGGCCTGTCTCCTGGTAGCGCCTCCATGGTGTGGACACTACGCTGACAGACACAGCAAACCTTCTTGCCACAGCTCGCATTGATATGCCATCCTAGATGAGCTGCACTACCTGAGCCACTTGTGTGGGTTGTAGACTCCGTCTCATGCTACCACTAGAGTGAGAGCACCGCCAGCATTCAAAAGTGACCAAAACATCAGCCAGGAAGCATAGGAACTGAGAAGTCGTCTGTGGTCACCACCTGCAGAACCACTCCTTTATTGGGGGTGTCTTGCTAATTGCCTATAATTTCCACCTGTTGTCTATTCCATTTGCACAACAGCATGTGAAATGTATTGTCAATCAGTGTTGCTTCCTAAGTGGACAGTTTGATTTCACAGAAGTGTGATTGACTTGGAGTTACATTGTGTTGTTTAAGTGTTCCCTTTATTTTTTTGAGCAGTGTATATTAAACACATATTCAATGTCTTAACAGATCAAATAAATCCAAGACAACTTGAAATCATCATCATGGTAAGTCAGCAAAGACTGGATATTTCCCAAATAAATGGTTTCATCTTTATGAAGCTACACCATTTTAAATGAAAGAAATGTGAACACTATGGGGATGTTGACCGTAGGATGTTTAAAGGGACAACTACAGAGTTATTTACATGAGACGAGTGATTACATTTAGTGGCCGCTGCCAACATACTGACTCAATTCCAGCCACTTTAATAATGGGAATTGATGGAAATTATGTAAAAATGTACCACTAGCCACTTTAAACAATGCCACTTAATATAATGTTTACATACCCTACATTACTCATCTCATATGTATATGTATATACTGTACTCTATATCATCTACTGCATCTTGCCATCTTTATGTAATACATGTATCACTAGCCACTTTATGTTTACATACCCTACATTACTCATCTCATATGTATATACTGTACTCTATACCATCTACTGCATCTTGCCTATGCCGTTCTGTACCATCACTCATTCATATATCTTTTTATTTATTTATTTTATTTTTTTCTCCCCCTTTTCTCCCCAATTTTCGTGGTATCCAATCGCTAGTAATTACTATCTTGTCTCATCGCTACAACTCCCGTACGGGCTCGGGAGAGACGAAGGTCGAAAGCCATGCGTCCTCCGAGGCACAACCCAACCAAGCCGCACTGCTTCTTTAACACAGCGCGCCTCCAACCCGGAAGCCAGCCGCACCAATGTGTCGGAGGAAACACCGTGCACCTGGCCCCCTTGGTTAGCGCGCACTGCGCCCAGCCCGCCACAGGAGTCGCTGGAGCGCGATGAGACAAGGAAATCCCTACCGGCCAAACCCTCCCTAACCCGGACGACGCTAGCCCAATTGTGCGTCGCCCCACAGACCTCCCGGTTGCGGCCGGCTGCGACAGAGCCTGGGGGCGAACCCAGACACTCTGCTGGCGCAGTTAGCACTGCGATGCAGTGCCCTAGACCACTGCGCCACCCGGGAGGCCCTCATTCATATATCTTTATGTACATATTCTTTATCCCTTTACACTTGTGTGTATAAGGTAGTAGTTGTGGAATTGTTAGGTTAGATTACTTGTTGGTTATTACTGCATTGTCGGAACTAGAAGCACAAGCATTTCGCTACACTCGCATTAACATCTGCTAACCATGTGTATGTGACAAATAACATTTGATTTGAACTGAGCAATAGATTTCAACCAATGGAAGTTTAAAAGATAACTAACAAATGTGTAATAATTCAAACAAAAACTCAATCAAACCCAGTTCAGAACTATTGCCTGAAACAACCAGAAAACACACAACATTTGGATACTGATTACATTTTGGGTAATTTCGACAACCCAGCTCTGGGTCAAGATTGGCAAAACAGAGAATTGGGTTAATGCAATCCAGCTGGGTATTTTCAGTGTAATCCTAATTTAAATTTGAGATTTCTCTACCATCCCACCCTCTTCCTTTTCCTACACACAATCAAGATACAATGTTGAATTTCAAATAATGTATTTGTATTGCCTCAATTTCAGAACATACATCACGTCAGAGAATTGTACATAGAAATTAAAACATGTATAGCAAATTGAAACAAAGCCCTATTGGCCTAGTATGTTATTTCATAAGATAGGATTGATTATTAAAATTCATTTATATTATTTCATGAACCAAACAGTCCAAACAAACATCAGACTAAAGCCTCAGCTAAACTTGATCTGCAAAGCATGGGTGCGTGAGACAGGCCTCCCACTCCTTTCTATTCTGCCTAGAGCCAATTTGCGTTGTTCTGTGAAGGGAGTAGTACACAGCATTGTACGAGATCTTCAGTTTCTTGGCAATTTCTCGCATGGAATAGCCTTCATTTCTCAGAACGAGAATAGACTTACAAGTTTCAGAAGAAAGTCTTTGTTTCTGGCCATTTTGAGCCTGTAATTGAACCCACAAATGCTCCAGATACTCAACTGGTCTAAAGAAGGTCTGTTTTATTGCTTCTTTAATCAGAACAACAGTTTTCAGCTGTGCTAACATAATTGAAAAATAATTTTCTAATGATCAATTAGCCGTTTAAAATTATAAACTTGGATTAGCTAACACAACGTGCCATTGGAACACAGGAGTGATGGTTGCTGATAATGGGCCTCTGTACGCCTATGTAGATATTCCATAAAAAATCTGCCGTGTCCACCTACAATAGTAATTTACAACATTAACAATGCCTACATTGTATTTCTGTTATTTTAATGGACAAAAAATTTGCTTTTCCTTAAAAAAAAATCATAGTCGCACACCTTATGTAGCCTAGCCCATAGGCCTATATGTTTTGATAAGGTTTGTATCACAACTAAAGTTGCAAAATAACTTCTTAAAATTAAGCACATTAATCCACTTTACACCGGGTTTAGAGCCTAACTGGCATACATAAGTAGCGCATTAGTTTCAAGTTTGGGGAAGATAATTCTCACCATAAAAATGCACCTTTTATAATAAAAGCATTACATGCATAATTGCATTTCCTGTCACTTTTGATAATGGTGTTTTCCTGCTAATGGAACATTTGCACTTATAGCCTACTGCCATGTGCGCATTGCTGCACTTATAATTTGAAGAAATAGTTTAGCAACATTTTAAGCCAAATGTTCTGATCTGTTGCGTCAGCCACATTGCGTAAAAAAGTTTAATGCTAGTGGTTGTATTAATTTGGGATCTATTGCATCCCACAACTGTCCCAGACTGTTTGGAATATTTATTTCCCGTACAGAATAGGTCGACTTTTGTACAATGGGGGATCGTAGATTGACATAGGCTAGTGCTTCTGCTGTTTGTTCGGCCTACTCATCTTGTTGGCCGTCGAAAGTAAATGTGGACAGTTCTTCCAATATCTTCAAAATCCACCTAGGTATTGGATAAGGACGCGCATAGTCTTCACTTGTAGTCTGTGAGAAAGACCCGATCACATGATGGAGAGCCATGTGAGTGAGAGGCAGCACTCAGGGAGAAGGGCATAACGCAGCAATCCGGGCCAGGAGCACACCGGCCACTGGCCACAAAAGGCATGGATTTTGTTTAGGTTGCATTACAGTGACAAAAGGGATGCAGTCGGGAAATTCAAGGCATTATCAAGTGCTTGTCAAATTGTGAATGAGAGACTAATGAAGTGTGTACAGCCTGGGAAAAAAACAGAGCTGAGCTCATGCCTTTCAAGCGACGTTTTTCAAATCATCATTACAGTCGCATCATACAGCCTTACAATGTATTAAAAATCAAAACATATAGCCCAAGGTTTGTAGAACAACTAAAGTTACATGAATAACTCTAAATTAAGCAAATAGGATTAGCTATTTATTTGTTAACCTCTCAACACAGAATAGCTGTATGTGCGCACTCCCTCAAATCCTTTGGAGAAAATATTTTTACTATATTCTTCATACTATAAAATAATGCCATGGGATTCTAAGCAAAGCTTGTCTGCTAAATTAACTAATGTAGCCCACAGCCATTTGGCAAAGCCAGATCATGACCTAACATAAGGACAACAGAGTATGCTATTCTGTTCTTTTGAAATATAATACATTTTCCTCATATCATGCTTCTTTAGACCGGTCTAAAATAAATAATGGATTTATTGGGAAGGTGTAGGCTATATTACATGGATCTATTAGACTTTTTAAAATGTAGATGTTCCAAAGGTCTGCATCAGTGGCTTGTAGCGTGTGTGAAAGCCAGGAGATGCTAAATGTGTTTATGTTAATTAATGGTAAATTACTGTGAGTCCAACAGTTACTGTATTTGGTTGACAATCACCGGCTGACAAAATTTCGTGACAACCAGAGCCCTAACCACGCCCCTTTCTTCATTCACAATTGGTGATTACATAATTATGCATTGTTTGCTCCCCCTCGCTCATCAACTCATCCATTCTCCCCATCATACTTTTTATTTAATCTGTTATATGTGTAAAATTAGTTTTGGTTCAGGTTCAGTTTCGAGGCAATTATTGAGGTGATTATCAACTGGGCACAGCACATTCCACTGTTGCGAAAAGGAGTGGAGCAGGCCCTACTGTCAGGAGAAAAAAAAGAAATTACCCTCATTAAACTGGTTAAAACTCCAGTTTGTTATATTAAGATTGGAACAATGGCAGTGTGTCATAGACTTGTTAAGGACGGAGGGGGTGATGACTTTAAAAATGACAGAGCAATAAAAACATTAAATTCATGAGCAGTCAAAATGACTGCTTTAGCAGTTCTAGTGTTAAGAGCATATTAGTATTGCAATATGAAAGGAAAGGGGATATTTTATCAGTTGCACAACTCAATGCATTCAACCAAAATGTGTCTTCTGCATTGAACCCAACCCGTCTGAATCAGGGAGACACTCATGGCTCATCCATCGATTGATCTATTAATTCACAGGAACACAAACACTTATTCCTGTCACTTGTCGCACTACATACAAGACAAGATACTTATCCAGAAACTGTGGGTTTGCATAACCGAAGAATTTCTGCTCAAACTGTCAGAAACCGTCTTAGGGAAGCTCATCTGCATGCTCGTTGTCCTCACCAGGGTCTTGACCTGACTGCATATCGACTTCGTAGCCAACTTCAGTGGGCAAATGCTCCCCTTCAATGGCCACTGGCACGCAGGATAAGTGTGCTCAGGCAAGCTATGGACAACGAACACAATTGCATTTTATCGATGGCAATTTGAATGTACAGAGATACCGTGACGAGATCCTGAGACCCATTGTTGTGCCCTTTATCCGCCGCCATCACCTCATGTTTCAGTTTGATAATGCATGGCCCCATGTCGCAAGGATCTGTACACAATTCCTGGAAGCTGAACATGTCCCAGTTCTTCCACGGCCTGCATACTCACCAGACATGTCACCCATTGAGCATGTTTGGGATGCTCTGGATCGACGTGTACGACAGCGTATTCCAATTCCTGCCAATATCCAGCAACTTCACACAGCCATTAAAAGAGGAATGTGACAACATTCCACAGGCCACAAACAACAGCCTCATCAAAACATTCCACAGGCCACAATCAACAGCCTGATCAACTCTATGTGAAGATATCTCGCTGCATGAGGCAAATGGTCGTCACATCAAATACTGACTTGTTTTCTGATCCACACCCCTACCTCATTAATCTGTGACCAACAGATGCATATCTGTATTTCCAGTCATGTGAAATCCATAGATTAGGGACAAATGCATTTATTTTAATTGACTGATTTCCTTATATGAACTGTAACTGTAAAATCTTTGAAATGGTTGCTGTTGCTTTTATATTTTTGTTTTAGCCATTTACACATCAATATAAACACCCAATCCCTGGTTGATGCCTACATCTCCCATTCATTTGGGGCTGAGGCTCATAGGTTCATTTACACAACAATGTATTGAAGTGTGCAGTTATGCATAACATATTTTGGAATGCTGGTCTTTTCATTCAAGGTTTACAAATGGTATCATCTAATTTCCCTATCAATCTCTCCATGCCTATCCACTATTTAAATGTACAGGCTGCAAGTCAATGAAGGACTTTGACTTTCTGGTCTTTTGGAATCTCGGGTTGGAATGTCTTCCTGACAATCTTGTACACTGGTGTTGAGAGGACTACTGACAGAAGTCTTAAAGCGATGTCACCTTGTGTATCTGGAGAGAAGAATGTTTAGGGAATAACTTGATTGTTTCAGACTAAAAATGAATCATCGTCTGAGGCACCACCAGCAGGGTGACTTCAAGCTATACCTGCACTTCCTAGACAAGATCTTGGGCCTTGTTCTCTCGGCTGGCGAGGCAAAGTTTTTTGTCCTTGAAGACCGTGATGCAATTCTCAGTGAGTTTCCCCAAGCAGTCTGGGTGTAAAATGGAGAAGTCATGCGCAATCTGAAGTAAAGTAGACAAACAATTACTTTTCTATTGCAGTTAATCGTTATTTTGGCTAACACCTAACTCTCAAAGCCCCCCTAACCTCATTCTGGAATGGCTCTTTGATGGTGTCGGCATAATGAAGGGGGCTGTGCTTACTGGTTGGCTCTCCTCTGTCTTTCTCACTCAAACACCCACACTCAGGCTCCGAGCGCCACCCCCTTCTATTATAATGTTTGGATTTTCAAATTCAAACAATGAGAGGTCTGAGATGTCTCAACCCCTGAGGGAAAAAAACACTTGAGAGAACCAATCAAACCCTGTCTCACAATTTATGGGTGAATATTGCATTAACAAACAGCTTCCTTTCCAGACAAGTGAGGTTATAGCTCTCCCTGCGCTGTGTCCCATCAGCCAGGCTTGTTAATCACAGAAAACAATTAAATTCAAGTCTAATGTTTTTGTAAAAATGTAACCCACCATGCCTGGAGTATCCAGCATGGTGGGATACTCTCAGACTATCTCGACTGTCTTGGCCCCATTCTGTCTGGTCCACTGAGCCCTCTGGATTGAGGTCTCCTTCATGTACTCCGCAACTTGGTTTGTCGGCTAGATGTTGTTCTTCACCCACTCGGTCATCTGGGCTGCCCTCTCACATTTGACCCTGTTGTGAGCACAAAGTACTCAATTATTTTTAACAATCAGTTTTCAAAATACACAAACAATCTTTAAACATATACCTAGCAAGACCCGGCTACTGCTCAAGCCTGGTGTGTCCACAGTCCTATGTATTAATGTATGTGTCCTGAGGACCTCCTTTTGTGTATAAAAAAAGGTGGCGTTAAGTTCAAGTAATTGTTTTTGTCCCAATTAGGAAATTTGTTGTGCAGTCAGGGTTCAACAATTAAAAACCATACAACCGATATAAGATCGATAAAAAAGAGCAAACATTGTGCAAAAGTGCAGGAATAAATAGACATTTCATTTCATGTGCAGATTCAGAAAGTTTTTGGCCTGTGGGATAAAATAGTTCCTGTATCTGTTGCTATTGAGTTTGGAAAGTGTAAAACAACGATCTGTGTAAGTCTGATGTTCTTTAATTTCAGGCTTAGGGTTGGGCGATTGCCCCAAATATCATTTCACTGTATTAAACCAAAGTGTTAAATATTATTATTTTGTAACCAAAGTGTTGATAAGTGTGTCCTCGGTGACCATAGGATTAGCATTAGCGGCTAACAACATTTAGGCCCAACTTGCTGCGAAAAGACAAACTAGCTGCATGGGGAGAGCGGAGAGAGATGACTCAAGTAGCAAAGTAAACTATAAAAATGTATGTTACACGGCGTATCACATTTAACAAACCAAACATTGAAATACCGTTATAGAACAAAAACACATACCGGTCTGTGCATCAATACCAGTATATCGTAAAATATATATATATATTATTTTTTTTACCTTTATTTAACTAGGCAAGTCAGTTAAGAACAAATTCTTATTTTCAATGACGGCCTAGGAACAGTGGGTTAACTGCCTTGTTCAGTGGCAGAACAACATATTTTTACCTTGTCAGCTCAGGGATTTGATCTTGCAACCTTTCGGTTACTAGTCCAACACTCTAACCACTAGGCTACCGACCGCCCCGGTATACTGCCCAGCACTATGAATCAGGCTATAGTGGAGTCATCCAAAAGCTAGAGCGTTTCCTGGTCTATCTCATCCGCTGCAAAATAGAAAGGGGGTACCTAGTCAGTTGCACAACTGAATGCATTCAACCAAAATGTGTCTTCCACATTTAACCCAACCCCTTTGAATCAGAGGAGTGGAGGGCTGCCTTTATCGACATCCACGTCTTCCGGCATCTGTGGAGCAGTTGTTGGGGGTTAACTGCTTTTCTCAAGGGCAGAACAGCTGATTTTTCCACCTTGCTGACTTTAACCGCTACACTTAACCGCTAGGGAGAGATTTTAAGGGATAGTTTCACCCATATTTCTACAATAAACTACATACTTTGAGGAGGGAAGGGCTGATAAGAAAGGTTGAGCAAAGGAGTGAGGAAAGAGCAAACGTAATAGTGGCGGCAGTAGCTTTGAGGTTAGAAAGGGAGTTCCAATAACTGGCGGGTTATCGGTTCAAACCCCTAGATGCTTGCGGGGAAATCTGCAGGGAGTGATCCAGCAGCTAGAGGGTAACCAGCTACAACTATTGTTCTCTCCTGCAAGTTTGTATAACTGTATATGCATGGGCTTGGTCTCATGAGTAGAAGGTGTTGACGTAGGCAGTTACATCACTAGGGGTTGACTGCAAGCATATTAAAGCAACTTGGACCCATTTTATTTTGCAGAACTTACTCGGAAACATGCGTGCTATGTTTCCGTTGTCAACTTCTGTCTGCAATTGTATTAATAAAGGTTTGATTGATTTACTTAAAGATATTGTCTGATTGCTGATTTCACCAATAAGCCAATGACTGACAAGGAACAAGGAACCTACCACAACAACCCCTAAGTGCCCATGAGCTGCTCCCAGCCTGACACACATCATGTTCATTTACTAGATATTGTTTTACATGGAAGATATATTGTAGATAATATACAACAATTACTTGAAACAATTGAACATTATTTAACATCAACAGATACCAGGCCTGGTCTTCATAGCAGATTTTGAAAAGGCGTTTGATAAAGTACGACTCTAATTTCTATATAAATGCCCGGATTACTTTAATTTCGGTGAATCTCTGATACAATGAGTTAAAGTTATGTACAGCAACCCCAGGTGTAAAATAGTAAATAATGGTTACTTCTCAGAACGTATTGAGCTTTTAAGAGGAGTCAAACAAGGCTGTCTGTCTCCATATCTATTTATTATGGCCTTTCAAATGCTAGCTATTAAATAAAAAATAAAAAACTTGAGTCATCGGCATACATTGACACTTTTGTTTTTATCCCCTGGATTTCTAACCGTTAGACGTTCTTGTTGGATCTAAGGTCTGTAATCTGGATCCCTGCACATTCTTATTGAAGATCTTGATCACTTTTCTAGCCTCTCTGGACTAAAACCCAATTATGACAAGTGTACCATATTACGTATTGGATCATTAAAAGACAGTGTTTACACTACCTTGTAGTTTACCAATAAAATGGGCGGATGGTGAAGTAGACATACTTAGTATGACATACTTATCAATTTCAATAGAAAGTTTGCAAAAATAGACAAGATTCTGCAACCATGGAAAGGTAAAATCTATTTATGGAAACATCACATTTACTTTTTTAAATCATATGAGAAAAAAAGGTTTCATTTTATTTGGAATGCTAAGCCAGACAAAATTAAACATGCCTATTTACAGTTGAAGTCGCAAGTTTACATACACTTAGGTTGGAGTCATTAAAACTCGTTTTTCAACCACTCCACAAATTTCTTGTTAAAAAACTATAGTTTTGGCAAGTCGGTTAGGACATCTACTTTTGACACCAACAATTGTTTACAGATGATTATTTCACTTATAATTCACTGTATCACAATTCCAGTGGGTCAAAAGTTGACTGTGCCTTTAACCTTTCACGAGTATCTACCCCGGGTCCGGGAGCACCCCCCACCCCCCACCACACTGAGTAGCATAGCGTCGCAATTAAATACTAGCATCTAAATATCATTAAATCACAAGTCCAAGACACCTAATGAAAGATACAGATCTTGTGAATAAAGCCACGATTTCAGATTTTTTAAATGTTTTACAGGGAAGACAAAATATGTAAATCTATTAGCTAACCACGTTAGCAAAAGACACCACTTTTCTAACTCCATCAGTTTCTTACTCCATCAGGTGCTATCACCAATTCGGCTAAACTAAGATATTGATAGCCACTAACCAAGAAAAAACCTCATCAGATGACAGTCTGATAACATATTTATGGTATAGGATAGGTTTTGTTAGAAAAATGTGCATATTTCAGGTAGATATCATAGTTTACATTTGCACCCACCGTCAAAAATGGACTAGAATAAATACATAGAGCAACGTGTTTACCTAATTACTAATCATCAAACATTTCGTAAAAATACACAGCATACACTAATCGAAAGACACAGATCCTGTGAATACAGACAATATTTCAGATTTTCTAAGTGTCTTACAGCGAAAACACAATAAATCGTTATATTAGCATACCACATATGCAAACGTTACCAGAGCATTGATTCTAGCCAAAGAGAGCGATAACGTCAAAATATATTAATTTTTTCACTAACCTTCTCAGAATTCTTCAGATGACACTCCTGTAACATCACATTACAACATACATATAGAGTTTGTTCGAAAATGTGCATATTTAGCCACCAAAATCATGGTTAGACAATGACAAAAGCTGCCCAGCTGGTCAGACAATGTCGTGCGCCATATTAGACAGTGATCTAGTCGTATACATAAATACTCATAAACGTAACTAAAAAATATAGGGTGGACAGCGATTGATAGACAATTTAATTCTTAATACAATCGCTGATTTACATTTTTTTAATTATCCTTACTTTTCAATACAGTTTGCGCCAAGCGAAGCTACGTCTAACAAGATGGCGTCATAAGCGATTAACATTTTTCGACAGAAACACGATTTATCATAATAAATTGTTCCTACTTTGAGCTGTTCTTCCATCAGAATCTTGGGCAAAGAATCCTTTCTTGGGTCTAATCGTCTTTTGGTCGAAAGCTGTCCTCTTGCCATGTGGAAATGCCAACTGCGTTCGGCATGAACTGGAAACCTGCCCGGCGCTTCAAAGTGTCTCAGAAATAAATGTCCCAAAATGCGCACTAAACGGATATAAATTGCTATAAAACGGTTTAAATTAACTACCTTATGATGTTTTTAACTCCTATAACGAGTAAAAACATGACCTGAGAAATATTACTGGCTACACTAATGCTTGGAAAAAGAGCAGGTCGGTGTCCACCGCGCGTCCGGCGCATCTGGAAAAGAGTTCCTACCTACAGGTTTTTTTCATTTATAGTGGCTGTGATTGCGCAATCGATACCATTCAAAGCGTCATCACGTAAAGGCATCCAGGGGAAGACGTAAGCAGTGTCCGTATCCTGATAGCGTTCACAGTGGCCTTTAAACTGACTCCAGATCAGGGGCCAAAATGTGTGAAATCTGACTCCATGTCAGGGAAATTGCTGTAGAATGAGTTCTGTTCCACTCAGAGACAAAATTCCAACGCCTATAGAAACTAGAGACTGTTTTCTATCCAATAATAGTAATAATATGCATATTGTACGATAAAGAATTTAGTAGGAAGCCGTTTAATCTGTAATGCAATTATGCTAATGAGAAAACAGCACCCCCTGTAGTCGCAAGAAGTTAAATTGACTGTGCCTTTAAACAGCTTGGAAAATTCCAGATAATGTCATGGCTTTAGAAGCTTCTGATAGGCTAATTGACATCATTTGAGTCAATTGGAGGTGTACCTGTGGATGTATTTCAAGGCCTACCTTCAAACTCAGTGCTTCTTTGCTTGACATCATGGGAAAATCAAAATAAATCAGCCAAGACCTCAAATTGTAGACCTCCACAAGTCTGGTTCATCCTTGGGAGCAATTTCCAAACGCCTGAAGGTACCACGTTCGTCTGTACAAACAATAGTACGCAAGTATAAACACCATGGGACCACGTAGCCGTCATACCGCTCAGGAAGGTGATGCGTTCTGTCTCCTAGAGATGAACGTACTTTCGTTCGAAAAATGCAAATCAATCCCAGAACAACAGCAAAGAACCTTTGAAAGATATGGAGGAAACAGGTACAAAAGTATCTATATCTACAGTAAAACGAGTCCTATATCGACATAACCCGAAAGGCCGCTCAGCAAGGAAGAAGCCACTGCTCCAAAACCGCCATAAAAAAGCAGACTACGTTTTGCAACTGCATACGGGGACAAAGATCATACTTTTTGGAGAAATGTCCTCTGGTCTGATGAAACAAAAATATACAGTGGGGCAAAAAAGTATTTAGTCAGCCACCAATTGTGCAAGTTCTCCCACTTAAAAAGATGAGAGGCCTGTAATTTTCATCATAGGTACACTTCAACTATGACAGACAAAATGAGAAGAAAAAAAATCCAGAAAATCACATTGTAGGATTTTTTATGAATTTATTTGAAAATTATGGTGGAAAATAAGTATTTTGTCAATAACAAAAGTTTATAGATGGATAGATGGATTATAAAAAATAAATTAAAAAATAGAAAGTTGCCACGTCTTCACACTTGCTCACATTCTGGTGGACTTCACGCGCTGGTGGCGGGAGAATTAACCCATTGGCTGGGTTAAATATCCATAACACAACCTTAATAACCCAGCACCAACAACCCAACCTTGCTGTTTTTACAGAAAACAACCAAACTATGCAACCCAGCAATTGGGTCATCCAAACAACCAAGCATTTTTTTAATGAAACTTACATTTTAAAGCCATGCATACATATTTCTTTGTCCTCAGTTAGATTGGAGGCCTCAATCTGTATGTTTGCCTTGTAACTGATTTGATTCTAAAAAGAGATAAGGAAGAACAGATGATCAAAATGTGCTAGCTACTAGTTTAAATACATGAAAGATCTACTTGTTAAAAATAATGAATGTATGGGCTACATTTATGAGAATTATACATGCATTTGCTTACCTCATCAATGTTGAAGACGATAAACAAATGTATCACTAAAAAAAAAGTGTTATGAGTGAGTGTACCGCAAATGTATTTCAAGGATGTTGTGCAAAAATATGATCGCTAACATTAGCTAGCTAAGCGCTAGCCAGTCAGTGGCACTGACAGATTGAAATTGGTATCAACAAAATGTTTCACTCTCTCAAAACATGACAATGCTAACTAGGCATAATTTAGCTAATACAATGTTCAAGTTTATTAGCATGTTTAATTAATAAGTTAGACACTCACCGGACAACTTTTGTAGGTAGCTAGCTAGATAGCTTGGTTTCCATTTTTCTAATCCCCATGATTGGTCATCAACTGTTACTGGTCTTGGAACTCGTGTTCACCAGAAACAACTTCTGGTAAACTGTTTTGTAAGGAATCTCTCTAGGAGTTGATGTTATTATTGTGAAATAATTATAATGTTAAGGTAAGATTGGAATTGAGAAAGCTTAGAGACTGGTGTTTTGGGAAACGCATGTTACATCTTCGGCCATTGTAGGGAAGATGGCTCCTTAAAACACTCATAAGCCTAAATTCCATCGCTATCGGGAAACCTGGCACTGAATGTGAAAACGCCTTGTGCATGTTTACCTTAAGTGTGTATGTGTGTGGAGTCAAAGTTCAATTCCATCAAGACACTAGTGAGGTAAGAAAAAGATTTGTGTACGTCAAAACTAGACATTAAAGATTCAGTCAAAGGTTACCTTGGCTTTATGACAAATGGCATACTATGGTGATAGGATGTCATCTGCATGTGTTCCATTGTTATACTTACTATGTACTGTTAAGTCTTTTAGTAGACATCCCAGACTTTTACACAGTAAATGCACCAATCCGTCCCCTTTGCTGATTGCAGGCATGGGAGTAATGGAGGGACGCAGTCTATCCAAAGGCACACAGGAATTCAAAGACAAGTTCTGGGAGTTCTATAAGCTAAGTACTACAGTCTTGTATGATGTGTAGAATGTGTTTGTTGTTTAATTATGTAACATCCGGTTATTTAGATTGCTTATGTTTATAAGAACTGAGGTCGGGGCGTTCGTATACTTTAGTTTAACTTTACTTAGAAGTATGCTGGCATTATATAGTTCACATATCATATCCCTCCCACCGTCTGGCTGCTGTAAAACATGGAACTGGAATATACAAATACACGGACTGGATTACGGCATAAAGTTCACTGCATTACAAATGATACCACCTTATATGTATCATTGTATCTGATAACAGAGAATATAGAGGGTTGATTTGACTGAGATTGTGACATTTGGAATCCTAGGATCTGATTGTAACCGTTTGTTTGTTATGTCTAACTATAGGCTGATTGGTGAGGTCTGATTGCCCTAGTACTGAACTCAATACTCAACTCCAAAGAGTTGAAGATCAATGTTTCATTCTTGGAACAGTTGTCTCTTGCACACTGCAGGGTGTATAATTTAAATGTGTATATGATTATATGTGCATTTTTATGTATTGCAGAACTTTTCTGGTGTAATATTCACATAATGGTATCCTACTGGTTAAGATACCAATCTTGCCCTTGACCTGTCATTCAGAGGCCCAGCTGTTTTAAGCCCCCCATTTTTGGCTTGCCTGATTTGCATGTTATTTTGGCATTAATATGTGTCACATATCAGTTTGCATATATATATATATATATATATCGTTGAATTAATAAAGAATACAACATGGTCTCTTTTTTGTTTGCTTGAGTAAGGCAGTGCCAAAATGCAGTTGTTTCAGCCTCGCTCAGTGCTTTCTGTGGTGTTGGGGCAAGCCAACAGAAAATACAGAGCACTGCGCCGTGATTGGCTCAGTGTTCTGTCGCTCATGGGGACACTACGTCACCAACAAGTCTTAGGTTAGACCTAAAAAATTCTAGCCCCTTGGGTGCTGCCATAGAGTTACATTAGAAGTGCCCATCCAAGAAGGCTCAAGGTCATTGGCCACAGGTAATATGATGTCAAATCACGTTATATGTACAGTAGCTTTGATTAGACTGATCATGTCAACATCATACTTTCAAAATCTTAGCTAGCAGTCATCATCATGAGTCAAGTCGACAATCTACTGGCAAATCCTTGTTAATCCTTGTCATATGAAGAGAAATAATGAAGAGAAATTATAGATAAAACATATCAGTGCTCGTCGGCCATTGGATATTACACAACAATTTGGAAATCGCAAATTCAACAATCAGTGGTTTGGAAGGAATCAGTGATAGTGGCTGTGTGGTCCAAAATCTGGGATTAAGGGGCTTTTTTCCAAGTTTAAAATGATAAACAATCAACATTGGCCATGCTGTCAATGAAGCATGATTTGTGTCGTGCTCAAAACAACTGATTTAATATGCCAGGGAGATATGTATACTGTAGCTGTAGAAAGTGTATGTTGTGCAGTAAGATGTTAGTAGCCCATGTGCCTCACTCTAATAATTTGATATATTTACCCCTTAATTTCGCCTACTGTTCTGACTTGGTGGAGCACATGTAGCCTATAACCTGTTTTAGAGAAATGTAATCATCGAATAATGTAGGAGCTTTCATTGTCTACTTATATGCCCCATTTATTTATCCTACGGTTCTGACTTGGTGTACAGAGAGAACATTGTAAGAACGGCCCATGTTCTGAGTTCTGTCGCTGTACATTTCAAAACTGCTAAACAAATAGTCATATAGACTACATCCGTCCTAGCTCGCTCATTAATGTCTTAAATCGAAATTACGGATTGCCTCTTATCGTCTCATTATGCCATAGTTTGTACATCTCAATTGCCATTAAAAAACACATTTGTTTAAGCAAGTCAACAATATCAGCTGTTTTTTTAAAGGCAGTAAATGCGGCTGAATGAACTGTTTCGCTGCCAGACAAGGCTCTGCTGATAGCCAGGTGTAGCGGTGGTAAGATGTTGGGACTGCTGTTGGGACTCTGCTGTTGGGACAGCTTTATGTAGGCCCTAACAGTTTGTGGGCACCGTTTGTCACCGTTATTGTGCAATTCATGTATTGTTTAGTGTTGTGTTGTGTAGTGGTTTGCTGGCATGCATTCCACTTCTCTTTTTTCCCCCCCCACCAAGATTTACATGCTAAAATCGACGCTGAAAAGGATTTACAGAATCAAAAGTTAAAGGAGGAATGTGATGTATTTATTACAGTTGGTCATTTATGGCAAATGTGTTGAAGAATGGAAACTATAGATTATGCACAGTCCGTCCATAACACATATAATTTGATGATCTTGTATTAGCGTAGGCACATGGAAAAAGTTCAAGTTAAATGCTGTAATTAACTTTTGAAACGTGAATAACATGTAATGTTATTTTTGGAAGAAAATACATAATTGAAAAAATATATGTGAAGTTGTCGTACCTTCATAATACATTGCACTTCTACATATGAATTTGTATGAAAGGGATCAAAGGGTCGATGTGGCACAGACTATAACGGGGGGTTATAGATTCAGTATTCTAACATTTAATCCATAAACACCCTTGTGTAGTGAGGAATTCCTCCGCCTGTTGACTAAGAATCCTAAGACAACGTTCAACTTCCTTATCCACTAAACCAGTATATTTCAAACAGGAAGGACCCGAGAAGCCTGTGAAATCCTATGCAAGTAGTTTCTCTGATTACTCAATCATTTACTTTTGTCAATGTTCTACTAATCTACGTACACTGTTGTGGGATGGGCAAAATAAATGTAATCAGTAAGAAGGGACAGCAAATTATGTTTCAAGGGTCCTCATGTTTAACTGTGACTATCTTCTCAAACAATGCAATGCTGCTTTATTTTTGTGTGTTTTACTTCTATTTTTAGGAAATCAAGTGGCTTTATATTTTTTTAAACAGTAGATATTAAATAATAGGTGACGGAACTAAATATGCATTAAGAAAGTTATCCTGTGAATGGGTGTTTGATGGATATGAATTGTTTTGTGGAAAAATGTATCCCACTTTAATGCCTCTTGGCTGTAGGCTGCCATTCAACTCCCTCGGCTCTAAGGGTGGTTAGCTTCAGCAGACCATTTCATTATTGAGCAAACATACTTGTTCAAACAAACAGTGACTCGCCAGCTCCAGGCATTGAATATGCACTGAATAAAAGATGCAGACCTCCCTGGCTATTCACCAACATCCTGCTTTCAAGGATGTATTAATGTGGGCATGTCTAGTTCACTATCACGTCTATACCTCTAGGGAAACATGGCGGGAGCAATGAGTGTCACTATATTTCTATCTTTTGTTTTGGTAGCCGTCACTCTAGGTAAGTCAATATTTAAACTTTTCTTCGTAAAACCTATTCCCTTTGAGAATATTTTACCTAAACCGTATGGAGAGCTCCATTGTGCCTGCAAAATTATGCAAAACAGCGAGGTTATGGTCACACCATAAAACAACCATGACCAGGAAATATGTGTTTCACACAATACAGGACATTGTGGTTTCAAGTCAAGTGATATTGATTTATTTCTGTATATTGCACATACAAGCAGCTACAAAGTATTATATAAAATATCTGGATTTAATCAATGGATTTTCTTACGCCATAGAACATTAGGTCCCTAATGAAGAAAGTTGCAGCAAAAACTAAAGGGCCAGTGGTGTGTGTCCAAGCAAATAGGAGTTTGGGATGAGTTGAATCGATGGTTGTCTGTTAAAGTCCTGCTCCAGAACTTTGGCAATCACTAAGTATTTTTTTGCTTACTTAATAAGTGTTAAAGTATTTACTAAAATAAACTGAAGTAAAAAACAATACAAAAATTGAAAAATAAATAATTAAAGAGGAACAATAAAATAAGAGTAGCGAGGCTATATACAGGGGGTACCGGTACAGAGTCAAGGTTGCAGGGGCACAGGCTAGTCAAGGTAATTGAGGAAATATGTACACGTAAGAAGAGGTAAAGTGACTATGCATAGACAATATACAGAGAGTAGCAGCAGCGTAAAAATGGTGGTGGGGGGTGGGGGGGTCTCCTGAGGGGGAATAGGCATTGTTGTACCCTCTCCACGACTGTCTTGGTGTGTTTCGACCATGATAGTTCGTTAGTGATGTGGACACCAAGGAACTTGAAGCACTCAACCTGCTCCACTACTGCCCCGTCGATGAGAATGGGTGTGTGCTCGGTCCTCCTTTTCCTGTAGTCCACAATCATCTCCTTTGTCTTGATCATGTTGAGAGAGAGGTTGTTATCCTGGCACCACAGGTCTCTGATCTCCTCCCTAAAATCTGTCTCATCGTTGTCAGTGATCAGGCCTACCACTGTTGTGTCATCGGCAAACTTAATGATGGTGTTGGAGTTGTGCTTGGCCATGCAGTCATGGGTGAACAAGGAAGTACATGCGTGGACTGAGCATGCACCCCTGAGGGGCCCCGTGTTGAGGATCAGCGTGGCAGATGTGTTGTTACCTTCCCTTACCACCTGGGGGGCGGCCCGTCAGGAAGTCCAGGATCTAGTTGCAGAGGGAGGTGTTTAGTCTCAGGATCCTTAGCTTAGTGACGAGCTTTGAGGGCACTATGGTGTTGAACGCTGAGCTGTAGTCAATAAATAACATTCTGACATAGGTGTTCCTTTGGTCCAGGTGGGAAAGGGCAGTGTGGAGGGCAATAGAGATTGCATTATCTGTCGATCTGTTGGGGCGGTATGCAAATTGGAGTGAGTCTAGGGTTTCTGGGATAATGGTGGTGATGTGATCCATGACCAGCCTACAGACGTGAGTGCTATGGGTCAATAGTAATTTAGGCAGGTTACCTTGGTGTTCTTGGGCACAGGTACTATGGTGGTCTGCTTGAAACATGGTGGTATTACAGACTCGGTCAGGGACAGGTTGAAAATGTCAGTGAAGACACTTGCAAGTTGGTCAGCGCATGCTCGGAGTACACGTCCTGGTAATATGTCTGGCCCTGCAGCCTTGTGAATGTCGACCTGTTTAAAGGTCTTACTCACATTGGCTACGGAAAGTGCGATCACACAGTCGTCTGGAACAGCTGATGCTCTCATGCATGCTTCAGTGTTGCTTGCCTTGAAGTGAGCATAGAAGCAATTTCGCTTGTCTGGTAGGCTTGTGTCACTGGGCAGCTCGCGGCTGTGCTTCTCTTTGTAGTCTGTAATAGTTTGCAAGCCATGCCACATCCGACGAGCGTCGGAGTCGATGTAGTACAATTCGATCTTAGTCTTGTATTGACGCTTTGCCTGTTTGATGGTTCGTCGGAGGACATAGCGAAATTTCTTATAAGCGTCCGGGTTAGAGTCCCGCTCCTTGAAAGCGGCAGCTCTACCCTTTAGCTCCGTGCGGATGTTGCCTGTAATCCATGGCTTCTGGTTGGGGTAAGTACATAAGGTCACTGTGGGGACGATGTCACCGATGCACTTATTGAAGAAGCCAGTGACTGATGTGGTGTACTCCTCAATGCCATAGTAATTTAGTTTTCGCTTGTAAGCAGGAATCAGGAGAATAGAGTTATGGTCAGATTTGCCAAATGGAGGGCGAGGGAGAGCTTTGTCGCTTCTCTGTGAGTGGAATAAAGGTGGTCTAGAGTTTTTTCCCCCTCTGGTTGCACATGTAACATGCTGGTAGAAATGAGGTAAAACAGATTTAAGTTTCCCTGCATCAAAGTCCCCGGGCCACTAGGAGTGCCGCCTTTGGATGAGCATTTTCTTGTTTGCTTATACAGCTTGTTGAGTGCGGTCTTATTGCCAGCATCAGTTTGTGGTGGTAAATAGACAGCTACGAAAAATATTGCTGAAAAATTCCTTTGTAAATAGTGTGGTCTACAGCTTATCATGAGATACTCTACCTCAGTCGAGCAAAACCTTGAGAGCTCCTTAATACTAGATTTCATGGAACACCTGTTATTTACAAATAGACACAGACCGCCACCCTTTGTCTTACTGGAGGCAGCTGTTCTATCTTGCCGATGCACCGTATACCTAGCCAGCTGTATTTATACATGTTGTCGTTCAGCCATGACTCAGTGAAACATAAGATATTACAGTATTTAATGTCCCGTTGGTAGGATAGTCTTGATCGGACCTCATCCATTTTATTATCCAATGATTGCACTTGGCTAATAGGACTGATGGTAGAGTCGGATTACTCACTCGCTGTCGGATCCTTACAAGGCACCCCCGACCTACGTCCTCGATATCTCCGTCTCTTATTCAATGCAAATGACGGGGATATTACTTTCATTATATGCAAATGTGAAGTGTTGTTCTTCATTAGAAAATCAGAAGGGAGCTAGACTTTTCCACATTACATTTCTTTTTGACGCCCCAGATCGACCCAATTGTGCTACTCAAATGCTAATCTCAGCACCAAGTGCAGAACCAAATGTTGCTTGTGCGCTGGACAGTAACAGTCTATCGCGAGAGACTACCCGAATGCACACCAGGTTGTCTCAATGTGTTTAACAAAAATAAAAATCTCAAAACATTGAACTCCGATACAGATTTGTTATCAGGGATGACCCAGTTACAGAGCATAACTAAATATGATAAATATATGTATGCATGCCTAGTTTGTAAATGTGAAAAGATCCAATAATAACACTCCTTTAATGCAGTGTCCACTGGAGCCCCAACCTTGTCTTCATCGAAGGCTATCTACCCCGAGACTACCCCAACATTGTCTGTCACCACCACAGTGGTCCCTGCCTCAAGTAGAACAAGTAGAACAAGTCCCATAGTCAGTGAAACACCCGATTCAGCTCCTACTGGTAACACTGGAGTCCCATTGGAATCATCACCGACAACTGAGCCTTCCCAATCCTCTCAGACACTGACTCCATCACAAGCATCCAATGGCAGCACCACCTCTACAGGTTTTACAGCTGACACTTCTACAAATCAGACCCTAAGTGGAACAACTTCTCATGACTCCACGTCCTCAAACTTCTCGTCAACTTTGTCACCAAACTCCGATTTTACCACAGGGAACATGAGCTCAAGCACAGGTGTGTGTTTCAGATTCAAATAATGTATTATTGAATTCATCAAATGAATCCCTGTAGACAGTGAGTCTTAGCAGTAAAGCTGTTACCAATGGGCACCTAGTTTCTATTATAATTCAGTTTTCAAGAGAACAGCATTTTTCATGTTTTGTAAATGCCACAGAATTAATCAATTCAGTTGACGACTTTTAAGACAACTGATTCATGTATTTGCGTAACTATACCTTTTCACTGTTATTTATTCCTTAGCTTTACAAAGTGATGGGAGCCATGACTTATCAAGGAGTCCGGGTCTTGTAGCAGTCCTATGCATATTTTGCATCTGTCTGGGTCTTCTACTGGCTGTTGGGATTACAAAGTTCATTACTTCCAGAGGATCAAAGTTTGAGAGGCTCGAAGATGTGCCAATGGTGAGTAGATTTTTCTGTGAGGATAGCATACGACAGATATTGCATGCAAAAGAGCTTTCCGTTGAATGTACAGGACATTCAGATATGGAAGTGATATAGAAGAAATGCTGTGTAACGCACAGGAAACCAAACCAAAAGGGATTTTAACACATGAGAATTAGGAGAATTGATCAGATAAATTAAATTGACTATTAATTCTATGCAAAGATGGTTTCCTTTTCTATATGTTGTGCTCCAAGTCATTTTTCTCTCTCATACAATGTGTTCAAAAGGTAGAAATCTTTGAATCCAAATGAATTCTAACTCCTTTTTATTCCTATTTTCAGGGCAAGATGAATGAAGAGTCTCCGTTTGCCCGTTATCCAACAAAACAATTCTGAAAGATAACACATCATAAGACAAAGCCATTGACCCAGAACTGATAGATTGTAAATCAGTCTTTCGTTTGGGTTCAGATGGTGTCGTTTATAACATGTCATCCACCATCAAGTTTTTTTTCCTGTTTTTCTTTGTTTTGTCTGGCTGCTGGAAAGTGACATATGTTTGAAAGAAATCAGTATAGCCCAAGGGCTAAAAGCAACCCTGTGATGTAGTACGGAATATCTACTCTGAGGTTGGTCAGCAGCATACTAAAGTCAATCATTGGCCCAAGGTGAAGTACTATTCATTCACAGATGGATGGATGCATCAAGAACCATAATGTAGAAGATACACAGACAATGGCTGTGTTTACACAGACAGCCCAATTCTGATCTTTTGTCCAATTATTGCAAAAAGATCTGATTGGTCAAAAGCCCAATTATTGGCAAATGTACAGAATTGGGTTATCTGGAATTCTACGTCGGGCAGATGTGTGTCGTTTGATAAGGAAAGTTTCCTCTCACAACCTCTACAAGCTAGCATATTAAATAAAACAACATTTAAATATACTCAAACTAGGGGTCACGTCCAGATTAGAAAATTAGGTCCTGAGAGAAACTCAATTATTTGTATTTTTTTTAATTGGGCGTGGTACATAGAACCATTGTTATGTCAGTAACCTCCGGTAGCCACTAGATGCGTTTCCAATAAACAGAGCGGTTTCTGTTTTCTTCCTACAAATGTGGCTCTTTTGAACCGTTTAAGTTACAAAATATTATCACCCATCACTGAAAGATAAGACTCTTACCTATAGGTCTTCTCTTTCCCTCTACAATGGCCACAAGCAGAACTCATTAGAACATAGTTGACAAGACCATGCACTAAATCAGACTGGGGGGGAAAAGAGCATCAATGAGTGAAGAACATATATTGCCCGATGATCTTCTGAACTTCCCAATACCTTTTTAAAGCATTTCAGTCACTTCAAACCATACTTCCTTCAGATTTGAATATTGCCAAAAGTACTGTCCAACTGATTTGTAATAGACTGTCATAGCTCCAATTAAAAAAGTAAACATTGGCTGTTGATTACATCACTTAAAAAAAAATGTATTTACAAAATGGGGTTAGCAGCTTAAAAAGTTTGGGAACCCATACTCTACCTGTTGTAACCGCTGTTGGTTCTTTTGACCTTAGGAATGCGAGACAATATATCCACATGAACGTATAATCCAATAAATTTACCAAAGCACTGGTAGTGCGTTCCGATTTCTATCACCTGAAACATGCACCGAACTATGTAAACGCGTGCATGAGCTTGGCAAGTATCATGCATGTATTTGCATCTTGTGGTATGCTTCAAGTGATTATAGAATACGTAACGCTACACCAGCGCTTTGAAACGTTTATTTAATTATACTGTACTGTGGATGTCTCACAGTCCTACCTGCAAAAAGACCACCCGCATGGACAACCGGTAAAGTATTTTAAAATATAATTGTATTCACCAATCTAGTATGTAGAGGTCGTGAGAGTAAACGTTCCTAATTCAAACGCGCATTCAATACAATTCAACGTCCTGGCAAACGCCTCAAACACACCGACTGTGATCCTACGTTTTGGGGCACCAGAAGTAGTTCATTTTTAATGGAACGCTGCGTTTGCCTTGCAGCATTGCGTTGCAGAGGCAGTTGCAGTGCGTTCTGTGTGGCTCATACCTTGGTTTTATCGAACGTACTTGTAACTGTATGAGAAGACTGCTTGACAGAAATGGTAGTAGAAGGTGAATGTTGAACTGTTGTTGATCACATAGCCAGATGACACTGGGTACTAATTGGCGAAAGAACACTATCGGCGTGATCAAGGCGAAAGGGCTGCCGGGGGTGTGTGTAAACATGCTGATTCTGTTGCAAAACCTTTCGCAACAGAAACCGTTTACTCCAAACAAAACACGCGAACGATAGTTTCTATTGGAAAATTCTGGTATTCGTTTCCTTCCCTTTGCACTGTTTGCTTCCGTTTGGTTTTAAATGGTCAACGGTTTCTACAATGAATACGCCCCTGTGTGAATGCAGCCAATGTGTCCGGTATCGCTAGAAATAAAGCTGCTCCAAATTATCTGCTTCTTGAAAATACTCAGTGACCAATAGGCCTCGTGTTTGTATGGTTTGAATTAAATAAATCATTGAATTATGTTTTCTGTTCTCCAGATGTTATATATATATATTGCATAAAGACATGCTTTTTAATTCAGCTTGTAAATAACTTATTCTAATACCATTCATTATGATTAGGGGTAGGGTTATATAATTGTTATTCTAAGACACATTTTTTTTAAGTGACCCACAAACAGCTAGTCAATAGCACTATTTTTTGACTTGTTTGTTTACCTGTGTTTGTTTACCTAAATTGACAATAATAGGTCACTTTCTCAATAAACTCCAGGCTTGTTGACAAGACGGTGAAGTTGGAGCGAAAAAACTATTTAGCTGCTCACTGTTCAGCTACCAGTCTCCCATAACACTGCGTGTCCTGCTTGGTTGCAAACGAACATTGTTTACAGCCACAAACATTTCCTGGCATGTGACTGAACGCCATTCGCAACGAAAGCAGCACGGACAGAGTTTCAAGTCTAAAAAGGAATTTAAAAAATGTACGGTGATAAAGACAACGAACTTCAAGGAAGAAACAGAACTACATTTTCCTTCATAACCTGCAGTTGTGGTGTCATTCGTATCTGAAATACTAAAGTCGTCCAAAGGTAAGAAAGTGAAACTTTTCAAATAACGTTACATGTTGACGGCAGGAGACTATTAAAAAGGAACACTACATTTCGAAAACAGGCAGTGAAATGTGTGATTACGTTTGTCAAGGAATTAAATAAAGTATGTTTTGATTGTAATTGGTTATAGCCTACAATGCAGGGGGGATAACTTAATAATGGCTCTCTTAAACTCTTAATTCAAAATGTGTCTTCCACTAACTGGAAATCTTAAAGTTTAGCCTACGTGCCTTACTCAATTCTGGCAGGTGTGTCACTTGTGTCTTGTCTTTATCCAGTTGTTTATACAGGGTTGGGAAGGTTACTTTCTAAACGCAATCCATTTGTTACTAGTTACCTGTCCAAAATTGTAATCCGTTGTGGAAAATGTCCCCAAATGTCATACTTTAGTAAAAGTAAAAATACCTTAATAGAAAATGACTCAAGTAAAAGTGAAATTCACCCAGTAAAATACTACTTGAGTAAATGTCTAAAAGTATTTGGTTTTAAATATACTTAAGTATCAAAAGAAAATGTAATTGCTAAAAAATACTGCAGTATAAAAAGTAAAAGTATGATCATTTCATATTCCTTAAATTAAGCAAACCCGATGGCACAATTGTCTTGTTTTTATTTATTTATGGATGGCTTGGGGCACACTCCAACACTCAGACATAATTTACAAATAGGCATTTGTGTTTATTGAGTCAGGCAGATCAGAGGCATTAGGGATGACCAGGGATGTTACCTTGATAAGTGTGTGAATTTCACAATTTCTGTCCTGCTAAGCATTCAAATTGTAACAAGTACTTTTGGGTGGCAGAGAAAATGTTTGGAGTAAAAAGTACATTATTTTCTTTAGGGATGTAGTGGAGTAAAAGTGAAAGTTGTCAACAATATAAATAGTAAAGTACAGATACCCCAAAAACTACTTAAGTAGTACTTTAAAGTATGTTTACTTAAGTACTTTACGCCACTGGTAATCAGTGAAGTAAATGTTGGATTACCCAAACTCAGTAATGTAATCGGATTACTTTCAGTTACTTATGGATTAATTTATTCTTAAGGCATTAGAAGAAGACAAAGGATCCATCAAACACATTTGGTGTGTCATCATAGTGGTCCCTGACTTGTGGTCAGACTCGCTCAGGTGGAACATACTTATTAAACTTGTGCCTTTTTTCAGTGTCTAATTGAATATCATTGAGAGAACTGAAAGGTGCCATAATGTGTTTTTTAGCAAACATCCTTTCTGAATTTAAACATAACCATCTAGTTTGTCAAAAGTATCTGTAATCTGATTACAATATTTTTGCTGGTAATTTTCTTGTAATCAGAATACTCCCCAAACTTGTTTATCAATATTCTCTTGGTATTTTAATAAGGTTGTAATATCTATTGGTCCAATAATTGTATTTTTATTTCTAGGTGATCCTGTTCTATTATTTATGTAGCCGACATGGTGTAGGCCTAGCTATAAATGAATTAGGCATCAGTGTAACAGATCATATATTAATTGTAGCTAGTGAAATTAACACATTTCGAAACTAGTTGTTCAGGAAACTTCTGAAGAGTTTTTCTGAATGTCCTTTCGTATCTGTTCCTTCATTGTAACTTGGGCCACATTATTGTTCAGGCTATTCCAATTTACAGATTTTGCTAAGAAGTTCAGAGACTTTAGATTGTGCAAGCATGATTATTATATTTGGCAAAGAAGACTGTTTACATTGTGTGTACTGATACTGAACATTCAGACGTTTTTATGAACAGCGCTTAATGGCTGTTTGGAAGTCCTACATTACCATATGAATTTGGAATGAATTTCCCAGAAAATATTTATACAATCTTGCCCTCCTCTCTTTATCTTCCCCTCTTCCTGTTCAACTAATTTATCTCTCTGTCCCTCTCTCACACACTCTCTTGCACTCACTCACGCTATCAAACTTACTGCTGATTGAGTATAAATAGAAGGTCCTCAGCCCCTGCTGGAGTTTGCATGCAGTGCCAAGAAACGAAGCTAACAATTGTAAATCTGTATCCCATTCAGACGTTCATAGTAGCTCCTCTGCTCAGTCAGTCATGGGTAGGCAGTGTGGGACAGCATGGTCTGTGCTATGACAAAAATGTTGCCCTTCGCATCCTGTACAAACATTTCACATGGGGTCACATACATACGTAGTTAACAACAATTTACTGTTTCACAGACATAATCCCAGTGTCTGGTCCGTATACTGTCTGTATGTTATTGTAGTACCTTTTGAATGGGGGAACCTTTAACAGCTTAGATGGCAGCTTATTATTTGGATCTTTGAGCACTATGTTGATAAGCGCTTTGCAAATAAAGTAGATTATTTTTTACAGTAGTATCCTATACGCAGTACTTAATGATATGAGGGGCAGTAACTAGAATGCACAGTGTATGGTAGTCTTCTGATAAAGATGACTTTTTGTGTCCTGTAGATGGGGTACTACTGCTTTTCAACAGATTTTTCCAATTGTCATGGAACAAAATATGCAATCTGAGCTTGACTGACGCTTAGGAAATATTTACAAAACTGATGCCCAAATATGCAGTGTTTGTAGTTTGGCAGCCTGTGTGGCAAGTTGTATAATGAAGATAAACATTTATTTGGTTTCACCATCATTGGATACGTCAGATTCAGTTTGCATACACTACTTGGAAATTGATGTCAATCACAACAGCAGGCTTTAATTTGAAACAGAGATGTAATGTGGGAAAATAAGCCACAATATAAATGCATGGTATGACAAAACTGTATTTTACGTAACTTGGGTTACTTACGGTGGGATAGTACAGAGGGCACTGTTTAGGTCCAAGAGGCTTCTAAACAGCTTCTATCCCCAAGCCATAGGACTCCTGAACATCTAATCAAATGGCTACCCAGACCCCCCCTCTTTTACACTGCTGCTACTCTCTGTTGTTATCACTTTAATAACCCTACCTACATGTACATATTACCTCAATCACCTCAACAAACCGGTGCCCCCGCACATTGACTCTGTACTGGTACCCCCCCCCCCCATACGTAAAGTCTCGCTATTGTTATTTTACTGCTGCTCTTTAATTACTTGTTACTTTTATATCTTATTCATTTATTACTTTTTTAAACTGCATTGTTGGTTAGGTGCTCGTAAGTAAGTATTTCACTAAGGTCTTCACCTGTTGTATTCAGCGCATGTGACCAATAAGATTTGATTTGATCATGGTCATTTCAGTGCCAATCTTAGGGTGTTGTGCTTATCTTTTCTTATCGCTGTATCTTTCTCAGCCCAAACTTTGATACACATGTGTCTTTTCCTTAAGGCTAATTCTATTTGACTTTAAACCTTATTAATAATGTATTTGGCTTGGCTAAGTTAACAAACATTTGAATCTATCTGTAGGAGTCATACAGTATCCAAAGAGTGTGAATGCTTGTCCTGCTTATAATTCAAGACATTGGGCATGTTTTTCTGTTCTTATCACCTTCCAAAGGTTTTATAATTTACATGCTAAAGTTAGCCCGCTTAGGATTCAACAAGCATTACTGCTATGAAACCGCAGTGTGCCTCACTATGCAGAGAACTTCAAGAGGTCCTGTGTGTATTTTTATGACGGTTGTTAAAAGAGCACACAGTTAATAACAGAGAGAATTCAGTATTATGCACTTTATTTTATAGACAGATGGGCCTAGATGTTTTGGGATTTGTTTTGATGTTTGGGATTCACAGTATGACGTATTAACTCACATTCCAAGGAGCAATCAAATCAATGCGTATCATGAATCATAGGCAATATTATCATTCACTGCTATGGAAACACATTGAAAAACAAATCATGCATTTAAAGAGAATTTGCTCTGCACTTAACTATATTATGAGCCTCACTGAAGTGACACAGATGTATGTAATAACTGTCCGTTCTGGTTCATTAACCACTTTTTCTTGGAGAAAAAGGCCCCCAGTGAGAAATAGGCCCACTATTCACGAGTGTACTTATTCCCTAGAATCCATTGTGAAAGTTTGTTGAACAGAGTAGCTCATCCTGAGCTATGTTGAGGTTCTTGTGGAATAATGATATATTCTGTGCTGGTGAAATATGTATTTTCTTCAGCTGTATACGTAAGATCTGAAAAAATGAGGGTAGAAAAGTGATGACAAGGTAACTCAACCCAACTCTCTGTTTGCCTCCCTCAGCTGCGGTCTTGCCACACCGGGTGAAGGCGTCCCAGAGCTTCTGTGTCAATGTCTCGGCTGTTGGCTGAGGTAATTAAGATTCAAAGCTGTATTCCCTCACACCACACCCCCACCACTTCCTTACCTTATCGCCTCAAAAGGTATGGCTGTGACGGTCATAGAATTTTGGAGGATGCTTATTGGTCAGCCAAATGACCAACTCACCAAAATAACCCAGCTAACATTTCCATGTGGGGCCTATATGGTTAATGGAGGGCTGTTTCATGGGCCCCATGAGGGAAACTCAACAGGGAACCACACGGTTTTGTCCTCAGTAGCCACATTTGCCCCACGTGGTTGCCATGTTGGGCTTCATAAGTTGCCCTAGTGGTTTACCCAAATGGGTTACAGTGCATTCGGAAATGATTCAGACCCCTTGACTTTTTTAATTTTTTTTGTAATGTTATAGCCTTATTCTAAAATGGATTAAATAGTTTTTTCCCCTCATCAATCTATACACAATACCCAATAATGATAAAGCAAAAAAAGGAAATATCACATTTACGTAAGTATTTAGACCCTTTACTCAGTACTTTGTTGAAGCACACTGGGCAGCGATTACAGCCTTGATTCTTCTTGGGTATGACTAGTGTTGCAAAGGGTCGGAAACTTTCCGATAAATTTACGGAATTGTACCGGAAATTTTCCATGGGAAGTTAAGCCTGGTAATTTTGCTTAAATTCATTTAAAAAAGTAAGCTAATAACAGTGAACCTTTTTTTGTGGGATACACATAAGGCAATTCTAGGTCTTGTGGCATATTTTGGTTAAACTATCCCCAATTCAATTGCATGCAAAGTGTATTCTTCCATCACATGTACAGCTGAGTCTCAAGATCTTGCACACTAATGAGATGCTATTGAGCCCACACTACTACGCTGTCTGAGCCAAGGACTACATGCTTTCTGGTAAGTTTTGATTACTATACTGGGTGATTATATTGTATATGACATACATGATCTTTTGTTATTTAGTAAATAGTAGCCTACAGCAAAGCATGTTTCAATAATTTGTAACTTGTTAGTTTCTGCTAGTTAGCTTTTGCTACCACGTGGGTTTTAGCTTGCTTCAGCCTGCAGAGAAGTGTAAATGTACTTGTTTCAATTGAATTAAAAAAAAAAAATCTGTCAAAGGAGTTGTTTATTCTAACTGCTTATCTATTTATCTGTACATTGAATTGTATTTATTTATTTTTTACTAATTTTTGTTCTAATCTTTATAGGAAAATGCTATCTGATGTGTGGAGACGTTTCACTGCAGCTAATGTTAAAGGAAAGCTGTGTACATTTGCAAATACTGTGCCAAATCATATGTGAAGATTGCAACAAATATGCAGAATCATCTGGTCAAGTGCATAAAGTTCCCTCAGCGCTCACAACAAGCAACCTCTGACAAAAGTCCCTCTACTTCTATTTGAGGTGAAAATGATGAATCAGACACCTTATCGATAGCAACAGCTCATGGTCCTCCTGGAATCAGAAGTTTTTTTTTGACTCCATGGAGGAACGTAGTCAGAGAAATGCTGATGAACTGTATTGCAATCATCTCTGATGGGTGGTTGAATGTTCGTGGGCAAGGAATAATTAACTACATAATCTCCACCCCTCAACCAGTATTCTACAAGATCGCAGACACAAGGGACAACAGACACACCGGCCTCTACATTGCAGATGAGCTGAAGGCAGTCGCCAATGACCTTGGACCTCAGAAGGTATTTGCACTGGTGACAGACAATACTAAGAACATGAAGGCTGCTTGGTCTAAAGTGGAGGAGTCCTACCCTCACATCACACCCATTGGCTGTGCTGCTCATGCATTGAATCTGCTCCTCAAGGACATCATGGCACTGAAAACAATGGATACCCTCTACAAGAGAGCCAAGGAAATGGTTAGGTATGTGAAGGGTCATCAAGTTAAAGCAGCAATCTACCTCACCAAGCAAAGTGAGAAGAATCAGAACACCACATTGAAGCTGCCCAGCAACACCCATTAGGGTGGTGTTGTCATGTTTGACAGTCTCCTGGAGGGGAAGGAGTCTCTCCAAGAAATGGCCATATCACAGTCTGCCGATATGGACAACCCCATCAAGAGGATCCTCCTAGATTATGTATTTTAGGAGAGCATGGTAAGCAGCCTAAAACTCCTGAAACATATAGCAGTAGCCATTGCACAGATTTAGGGAGACAATGCCATCCCGTCTGATGTTCAGACTCTGCTTGCAGATGTAAGATAAAAATCCGTACTGCCCTGCCCACTTCACTGTTGCTCCAAGCAGGGGAAACTGCAGTTCTGAAATACATCAAAAAGCGTGAAGACTTCTGCCTGAAGCCCATACACGCCACAGGGTACATGAGATCAGAGAGCAGAGATCAACAAGGCCTTTGGTGTCATCACTACCGTGTCTCACTACCTTGACCTGGATGAGCGCAATGTTCTTGGCAGTCTGGTGAAGTACACTTCCAAGCAAGGGCTTTGAGATGGAAAAACAATATGGCAGTCGTGCCAACATATCTCATCAGCCACCTGGTGGAAGGGACTTTGTGGATCTGAGGCTCTCACCTGATGTGATGCTTGGCATTCAGGGCAAAGAGTTCGATCTTTGTTTCATCAGACCAGAGAATCTTGTTTCTCATGGTCAGAGTCCCAAAGGTGCTTTTTGGCAAACTCCAAGCGGGCTGTCATGTGCCTTTTACTGAGGGGTGGCTTCTGTCTGGCCACTGTACTCCACCTGATTGGTGGAGTGCTGCAGAGATGGTTGTCCTTGTTGAAGGTTCTTCCATCTACTCAGAGGAACTCTGGAGCTCTGTCAGAATGACCATCCGGTTATTGGTCACTTCCCTGACCAAGGCCCTTTTTCCCCCGATTGCTTAGTTTGTCAATGCTGCGGTAATTGTTTTGGTACCCTTCCCGACCTCATGACTTGGTTTTTGTTTTGTCATGCACTGTCAACTGTTGGACCTTTTCTATAGACCTGTGTGTGCCCTTCCAAATCATGTCCAACCAATTGAATTTACCACAGGTGGACTCCATCCAAGTTGTAGAAACATCTCGAGGATGATCAATGGAAACGGGATGCAGCTAAGCTCAATTTCAAGTCTCATAACAAATGGTCTGAATACTTACAGAAGTTTACATACACCTTTGCCAAATACATCTAAACTCAGTTTTTCACCACTTTATTTTAAGAGTGTGAAATGTCAGAATAATAGTAGAGAATGATTTATTTCAGCTTTTATTTCTTTCATCACATTCCCAGTCGGTCAGAAGTTCGCATACACTCAATTAGTATTTGGTAGCATTGCCTTTAAATTGTTTAACTTGGGTCAAATGTTTCGGGTAGCCTTCCACAAGCTTCTCACAATAAGTTGGGTGAATTTTGGCCCATTAATCCTGACAGCTGGTGTAACTGAATCAGGTTTGTAGGCCTCCTTGCTCGCACACACTTTTTCAGTTCTTTCCACAAATGTTCTATGGGATTGAGGTCAGGGTTTTGTGATGGCCACTCCAATACCTTGACTTTGTTGTGCTTAAGCCATTTTGCCACATCTATGGAAGTATGCTTGGGATCATTGTCCATTTGGAAGACCCATTTGCAACCAAGCTTTAACTTCCTGACTGATGTCTTGAGATGTTGCTTCAATATATCCACATAATTTTCCTGCCTCATGATGCCATCTATTTTGTGAGGTGCACCAGTCCCTCCTGCCGCAAAGCACCCCCACAACATGATGCTGCCATCCCCGTGCTTCACGGTTGGGATGGTCTTCTTCGGGTTGCAAGCCTGCACCTTTTTCCTCCAAACATACGTCATTGTGGCCCTAAGAGTTTGCAAAGTTTGTAGAATCTTATTCAAATTGATTCACAGCTCTAATGGCTGCAAAAGGTGCTTCCAACAAGTATTAACTCTGGGATGTGTATCACAACCGGACTTGATTGGGAGTCCCATAGGGCGGCGCACAATTGGCACTGCGTCGTCCGAGTTTGGCCGGTATAGGCCGTCATTGTAAATAAGAATTGGTTCTTAATTGACTTGCCTAGTTAAATAAAGGTAAAAAAATGTTTTTAAAACGTATCCATTGTTTTTGTAATAATTGCTGAAGTGCAGTAAATGTGGTTGGGAAACTGATGGACAGCAGTATTCAAACTTTATCTCTGATTTTTCAAGCAAATTTAAGTCAGGGCTTAGACAGGACCACTCACGAACACTCAACACCCCTTGGAAAGCCATTCTGGTGTGTCTTTGGCATTAAAATGTGTGTAATTGTAATCCAGATGAAAAAGGAAACTATCCCAGGGTTAGGTATTCAGAGGACTGAGGCCGGTTTCAAAATAAATATGAAAGGAGCAAAGCCCAGCTAAAAAGTTAGAGGAAACCGGCCTAAATCTTCTGATTACATTTCTTTATTTTTTTAATGTAATTTTAAATCAGCAGATGTGAAGACTCTGCCTTCAGAAAGTATTCTTACCCCTCACTTATTCCACATTTTGTTGTGTTACAGCCTGAATTCAAAATAGATTAAATTGTTTTTTTTCTCAACCATATACACATTATACCCCATAATGATAAAGGGAACAATTTATTGAAAATGGAATGCAGAAATATCAAATTTACATAAGTATTATCACCCCTGAGTCAATACATGTTAGAATCACCTTTGGCAGTGATTACAGCTCTGTCTTTCTGGGTAAGTCTATAAGAGCTTTGTACACCTGGCTTGTACAAAATGTGCACATTATTTTCCATGTTCTACAAGCTCTGTCAAGTTGGATGTTAATCCTTGCTAGACAGCCATTTTCAAGTCTTGCTATAGATTTCCAAGACAATTTAAGTCAAAACATTAACTAGGCAACTCCAGTGTAAATTTGCCGTTGTGTTTTAGGTTACTGTGGTTTTGCCTGTGCTTTGCTCTATTCTTTCTTTTAATCCTAAAAACACTCCCTAGTCCTTGCCGATGACAAGCATACAGTACCCATAGCATGATGCAGCCACCACCACGCTTGAAAATATGAAGAGTGGTACTCAGTGATGTGTTTTGTTAGATTTGCCCCAAACATAACACTTTGTATTCAGGACATAAAGTTAATTTCTTAGCCACATTTGTTTCCGTTTTTAATTTAGTGACTTATTTCCAACATGATGCATATTTTGGAATATGTTTTATTCTGTACAGGCTTCCTTCTTTTCACTCTTGTCATTTAGGTTAGTACCAAGGAGTAAATACGATGTTGTTGATCCATTCTCAGTTTTCTCCTATCACAGCCATTAAACTCTAACTGTTTTAAAGTCACCATTGGCCTCATGGTGAAATCCCTGAGTGGTTTCCTTCCTCTCCGGCAACTGAGTTAGGAAGGACGTCTATCTTTGTAGTGACTGGGTGTACTGATACACCATCCAAAGTGTAATTAATCACTTCACCATGCTGAAAGGGATATTCTTTGTCTGCTTTTTTTATGTTTACCCATCTATCAATTGGTGCTCTTCTTTGAGAGGCATTGAAAAACCTCCCTGGTCTTTTGTGGTTGAATCTGTGTTTGAAATTCACTGGTCAATTCAGGGAACTTACAGATAACTGAATGTGTTGGGTACAGAGATGAGGTAGTCATTCAAAAGATTGTTAAACACTATTGCACACAGAGTGAGTCCATGCAACTTATTGGGCTCTATTTTAACAAACCTATGTATTGCCTTGTAATCAACTCCAATTCTAATGTTAGTGCGTTATAGTTAGTTAAATGGCTTCCAGAAACGAAATAACAACAAAATGTAGACCTATCTTTGCTAAATACATTAACTTGAACCCATTTGCAGTCCATATTGTTCTAAGTAATTGCATGGCTTCAGTAGCATTCACACTGATATACGGTAGGGGCTAGGCCGACTGTAAATTACATTATGGCTCAGCATGGACATGCCAGACATTGTCAATAAACAAAATTAAATTAAACATTGATAAGGCCTAAAAAGAGAATGAATGAATAATTCTAATCAAATTCTAAACTAAACAAAACAACAACTTGTTTTAAATAGGCTATGTCACACTTACAGGCACCATCATTTCTCCCTGTGGGCATATAATATTAAAACAATGCAGACTATTGAGGGTTTTATGCGCATCCAAACTTGTCAAAGTAGCTGGACAAAGATCCAATATAAAGAGAAAGGGAGAATGTCCACTCACCGTTATACTCTTCCCAAATTGGCCTGTGTTTTATGAACATAATCGTAACCATCTCCAGAAGTTGCATTGCAAGCGCGCCAAGGACGTTGTCACCGTAATACCAGAAAGGTGAATCATTCTAATAAATTGGGTTGGAATAACTTTTTAAACAACAACAAAGAAATAGTCAGAAAATTGCCAGGATAAAAAAGACAGTCATTGCTATTGAACCAGTCTTCGTTATAAACAACAACAAATAAATAGTCAGAAAGGGAGGGCTTGGGTTTTGAGCGTATGAAATGGAAAACAAGCAGTTGTTACAGGTTACAGAACTTCTAAATATGAGGTTCACTGGTATTCACCGAGGTTCTCATCTCTCGTTTCATGATGGGCATGGACATGTAGCCTACATCATGGAGGGGGTTATATGCACAACCAAAACAGGACCTGTATGGCTAAATTAATGTGTGCCTGCCTACAATGCATAGATTAAAAGGGACGATTTTGCAGGTTTTCCTACTTACAAAGCATGTAGAGGTCTGTAATTTTTATCATAGGTACACTTCAACTGTGAGAGACAGAATCTAAAAAATCCAGAAAATCACATTGTATGATTTTTAAGTAATTAATTTGCATTCTATTGCATGACATAAGTATTTGATCACCTACCAACCAGTAAGAATTCCGGCTCTCACAGACCTGTTAGTTTTTCTTTAAGAAGCCCCCCTGTTCTCCACTCATTACCTGTATTAACTGCACCTGGTTGAACTCGTTACCTGTATAAAAGACACCTGTCCACACACTCAATCAAACAGACTCCAACCTCTCCACAATGGCCAAGACCAAAGCGCTGTGTAAGGACATCAGGGATAAAATTGTAGACCTGCACAAGGCTGGGATGGGTTACAGGACAATAGGCAAGCAGCTTGGTGAGAAGGCAAAAACTATTGGCGCAATTATTAGAAAATGGAAGAAGTTCAAGATGACAGTCAATCACCCTCGGTCTGGGGCTCCATGCAAGATCTCACCTCGTGGGGCATCAATGATCATGAGGAAGGTGAGGTATCAGCCCAGAACTACATGGCAGGACCTGGTCAATGACCTGAAGAGAGCTGGGACCACAGTCTCAAAGAAAACCATTAATAACACACTACGCTGTCATGGATTAAAATCCTGCAGCGCACGCAAGGTCCCCCTGCTCAAGCCAGCGCATGTCCAGGCCCGTCCGAAGTTTGCCAATGACCATCTGGATGATCCAGAGGAGGAATGGGAGAAGGTCATGTGGTCTGATGAGACAAAAATAGAGCTCCACTCGCCGTGTTTGGAGGAAGAGGAAGGATGAGTACAACCCCAAGAACACCATCCCAACCCTGAAGCATGGAGGTGGAAACATCATTCTTTGGGGATGCTTTTCTGCAAAGGGGACAGGACGACTGCACCGTATTGAGGGGAGGATGGATGGGGCCATGTATCGCGAGATCTTGGCCAACAACCTCCTTCCCTCAGTAAGAGCATTGAAGATGGGTCGTGGCTGGGTCTTCCAGCATGACAACGACCCGAAACACACAGCCAGGGCAACTAAGGAGTGGCTCCGTGAGAAGCATCTCAAGGTCCTGGAGTGGCCTAGCCAGTCTCCAGACCTGAACCCAATAGAAAATCTTTGGAGGGAGCTGAAAGTCCGTATTGCCCAGCGACAGCCCCGAAACCTGAAGGATCTGGTGGAAGGTCTCTATGGAGGAGTGGGCCAAAATCCCTGCTGCAGTGTGTGCAAACCTGGTCAAGAACTACAGGAAACGTATGACATCTGTAATTGCAAACAAAGGTTTCTGTACCAAATATTAAGTTCTGCTTTTCTGATGTATCAAATACTTATGTCATGCAATAAAATGCAAATTAAATACTTAAAAATCATACAATGTGATTTTCTGGATTTTTGTTTTAGATTCCGTCTCTCACAGTTGAAGTGTACCTATGATAAAAATTACAGACCATGCTTTGTAAGTAGGAAAACCTGCAAATCGGCAGTGTATCAAATACTTGTTCTCCCCACTGTATTTGCAAGCGGTCTCAGTAGCCAAACCCTTTATCGGCTTCGCAATTTCATTGGGCAGACAAAAAATACGAAGTATGCAGGCACCAAAAGCACATTATGCTACTCTTGTTCAATATACATATGGGCAGTGTGCGTCATGGCTGGATAGGCTGCCTTTCCGCTGTCAAAAGTCATGCCATAACCAACTGCGTTACTGGTTGGTCTTAAATATCACCATCCAGCCCACTATCACCACTGCCTGGAATTATCACTTTGGATCATGTTTTTAGGAATGCACCTCAAATATTTCCACCCTGCCTATCTGGGCGCAAGCGAGCTGATATAAGACAGGTATATTGCTGGAAAATGCCAGTGTGACAGTTTTTGCATGAGGAAATTGCAAGTGCTGCCGAAACGCCAGCCGAAATTAGAGCCTATTATGTGACTTGTTAAGAACATTTTTACTTAGGCTTGCCATAACAAAGGGGTTGAATACTTATTGACTCAATAAATACATCTCAATAAATCTGTAGAAATGTCTAAAAACATAATTCCACTTTCACAATATGGGGTATTGTGTGTTTCCCAGTGACACAAAATCTAAATGTAATCAATTTTAAATTCAGGCTGTAACACAACAAAATGTGGAATAAGTCATGGGTTGTGAATTCTTTCTGAAGGCAGTGTATATATATTTTTAAACAGTTATGACCTGTGCTTAATTTGACCTCTGTTTTGGACTGTTTTGTTCCTGAACCTATTTGTCAGGGTATGGCACATCCCGTGGCATGAAAAATATTTTGCAATGTAGAAATCCTAATAAAAGCAATCCCAGTTCATCCAAGTTGACTCCTCTGTAATTCTCCTGGCTGCCTCCCTAAAAAACATAATGTGAAAATAGTGCCTGATATTCTAAGAATTGATTTGTGTTGGTTTGCGCAACATTGTAGCCTATATAAACCAATGCGTGGCCATTGCAGTGGTGAGAGAGAGAAGCACTCCTGTATCTCTCACAGAACTAGAATGACATTCTCTTTTTTTCATCTCTCCCCCCCTTTTCATAATTTATTTTATTAAATTGAGATATTTTTGCCAAAGTTCTAGAATTACTGCTGTCTATTCTAAAATAAATTACATAATTCAGAATACGACACCAGGAGTAGGCCTATAATTTGTCCACAGATGATCAATAGGCTATTTAAAAAAATAAAAAAGAGTCTGTGGATGGTGTGTAGCCCAATCACAAGGCATGCTTACAGTCGGGAACGTGTGGCAAATCTGTCAGTGAACAGCATGCAGCCAAAACAGGCCTTTCGTATTCTTTTAAATACAATCAAGGGAAAACAGAGGTTGGAAAGCAAATGGATCCTGCTGAAAAGAAAAGACTAATCTGTCTGTAGGCTAACAAGTTATCAACTTCTAAACAAGAGAGAGAAGCTTTTGGCACGAGTGCGTCGGCCACCGCCTATGAGTGAGCTGCGCATTATTGGGTGAGTCAGTGAAACTGGAAAGCTTTTTGTTGTTGTTGGACTAACTACCTCCTCATTGTACAATATGTGTGTCTCCACACATGTAGGCCCAGGCTATTGATGGATTCAAGGCAAGGTTGTTTTTACTGATGTCAGATTCTCAGTTTGTCAGTGTCAAACTACAGTGCATTCAGAAAATATTCAGACCCTTTGACTTTTTACACATTTTGTTACATTACAGCCTTATTTTAAAATGGATTAAATAAAATCCTAATCAATCTACACACTCAATAATACTCAATAACAAAGCGAAAACTGTTTAAAGAAAATGAACAAATGCCTTATTTACATAAGTATTCCGACCCTTTGCAATGAGACTCGAAATTGAGCTCAGGTGCGTCCTGTTTCCGTTGATCAACCTTGAGATGTTTCTACAACTTGATTGGGAGTCCACCTGTAGGAAATTCAATTGATTGGACATGATTTGGAAAGGCACACACCTGTCTATATAAGGTACCACAGTTGACAGTGCATGTCAGAGCAAAAACCAAGCCATGACGTCAAGGGAATTGTCCGTAGAGCTCAGAGACAGGATTGTGTCGAGGCACAGATCTCGGGAAGGTTTCCAAAAAATGTCTGCAGCATTGAAGGTCCCCAAGACCACAGTGGCCTCCATCATGCATTAAATGGAAGAAGTTTGGAACCACCAAGACTCTTCCTAGAGCCGAAACTGAGCAATCGGGGGAGAAGGGCCTTGGTCAGGGAGGTGACCAAGAACCCGAAGGTCACTCTGACAGGGATTCAAAGTTCCTCTGTGGAGATGGGAGAACTTTCCAGAAGGACAACCATCTCTGCAGCACTCCGCCAATCAGGCTTTTATGGTAGTGGCCAAATGGAAGCCACTCTTCAGTAAAAGGCACTTGACAGCCCGCTTGGAGTTTGCTGAAGAACTCCCAGACCATGACAAACAAGATTCTCTGGTCTGATGAAACCAATATTGAACTCTTTGGCCTGAATGCCAAGCGTCACGTCTGGAGGAAACCTGGCACCATCGCTACGGTGAAGCATGGTGGTGGCAGCATCATGCTGTGGGGATGTTTTTCAGCAGCAAGGACTGGAAGACTAGTCGGAATCGAGGAAAAGCTGAACAAAGTACAAAGAGATCCTTGATGAAAACCTGGTCCAGAGCACTCAGGACCTCAGACTGGGGCGACGGTTCACCTTCCAACAGGACAATGACCCTAAGTGCACAGCCAAGATAATACAGGAGTATTGGAGACAATGCAGGAGTCTCTGGAGAGACCTGAAAATGGCAGTGCAGCGACGCTCCCCATCCAACCTGACTGAGAAGATCTGCAGAGAAGAATGGGGGAAACTCCCCAAATACAGGTGTGCCAAGTGTCGTAACGTTGGCTGTCATTAAATGTGAAGACTGTTATATTATCAAATCAATTCTCTGTGTAATTATTCTGTGATTTAAACAAATCATGGAATAGTAATTAACTAGGAAGTCTGGGCACCACAGAACAATGTTTAAACAGTTACTATTTCCAGAATTTAACTCTATTCAGATATTTTCATATCTTATCGATTACAGTCACTTATTAATGTCGCAAACCCTTGGATATCGGCACGGACCCTAGCATAAATTATGAATCAGCGATATACAAATTGGCTTAACTAACTAAATAATCACACACAGAATTACATAAACACACACACACAATAGGTCATACATTGGTTACTAACATGATACAAAGAAAAGTCCCTAGTGGATGAAACCGATATGACGGCTTGGTAGACAGAGGAAAAGGGTGGGTACAGCTCGAGCGGGAAAGGCAGAGGGTACACGTACGTACAGTTGATAACCACGCTCATGGAACATGAGATAACCACGCCCTTTTGCACATGAACAGCCGTTCGTTCAAAAATAAATTTCAATTTACATATTACGAATGTATGCCTTTGTCTCTTTCTGTGATCGCCGGTCCGTCTTCTGGATAGTCAGTCGACAGAAAGTCTCTGGTTCGTCCACCAGCGATCAAAGTCTTTCGTAGTCGTAGCTTGTTATAATGAATACATCAGGCGTACTAATGGTCGTTCGATAGTGAAATGTTCTTTTAGAATGGATCTTTCAGAGTACCATTCGGTCGTTCGATCGGTTGCGTTTACCAGACTAAAGTACTCCAACAGCTGCAGACTGAATGCGTAGTCTTCAGTTGTAGAGATTTTCTTCTTAACCATTTGTAACGTATGGACTGCGTCACTACGTCCTCTGATTTGTATTTAAATTGCCAACCATTTCAACATGTCGCCCTCGCTCCATGCTCTCTGGTCTCAATGGTTGATTATTCAGGTCATAGCTAGAACCACTTCACACACCGGCAGCAACCCGGCATGTTTTGGTCTAATGTACGTTTCGCCGAAAGTGGGTTTTATACTGGAGTAGAGAAGGGGCGTTCCATGACGCCGATGTAAATGTCTTGGCTCACGGGGGCGTGGCCACTGAATGACCATAAGTTACTATGAAAAACAATTCTCATTTAGAAGACTAAAATCACATTTAATTTCCAAAAGTATTCTTATACTTAATCATTTATTTTATACAACATTTCGATGCAAGCCCCATAATTGAGAAGTGTATACAAACAAAGATACAGTAATTTACATTTAAGTCATTTAGCAGACGCTCTTATCCAGAGCGACTTACATGTGGGTCTCCTGTCTTTCACAAGGTCACCAAATGAAACAAATTCGGCAAGGTCATTCCTTGATTTCTCACCGACCATTCAAACTGTCCGGAAATACAGAAATACTGTTTCATCATTCAACCTTTTTTGATGTTAAAGTTTGGCCAAGTCTCTCTCTGTGTCCCACAGTCAGACATCCCAATCACAATACTTTAGACCCAGAAGCAGCGTATTTAGGACCATCATAAAACTGTGGAGAGAGAGAGAAGGGGGGGGGGGGGGGGGCGCTTTGATCGTCCCCTCAGGGGCACATCATGACACAAGCTTGTAGCATCATACCCAAGAAGATTTGAGGCTGTAATCGCTGCCAGTGGTGTTTCAACAAAGTACTGAGTAAGGGTCTAAATACTATATAAATGTGATATTTCGGTTTTTGCATTGTTATTATGGGGTATTGTGTGTAGATTGATGGGGGGGAAAAAACTATTGAATCCATTTTAAGGCTGTAACATCATGAAATGTGGAAAAAGTTCAGGGGTTTGAACATGCACTGTTGCCTGTCATTTCAATAATTTGTGAGGTAATATAAAAAAGGTGTAGAATTGCATGAAATGTATTTATAAAGACAACATTTTTCCCGGACCCTAGGCTACAATTTATTTTCCCCACGTTTGCAACTTCTGACAATCTTCATGACAATCTTCACCCATAGCCTTCGGTTACACGGTTATATGGTAATTGTGCCAGCCCTACTGAAAGACTCCTTGTGCGATAAACGTGGGCCATAAGCACAAAGCATAAGTCTCAGACAATTCTACTGCTTGCTCTTTATAGCGTCACTGGATGCAATTTGTCAATTTGTTAATGCTTTACTATCTCTATCAAATGTCTTGCTTAAGTATGTGTGTGATTGTGGGTAGACTTGAAAGGCCCTTCCGTCATAGTCTTATCTGCACGTCTGGGGCATTCCTCATTCTTGACATGGGGCTCTGCCCTGCTGTCCCAAAGCATGCTCTCACACAGCGCTCTGAACCTCTGGTAGTCCAGGGTGAAGTGATTTTACTAGACTCAAAGGCTGTTATGTCAACTTTCAGGTGTCGGAGGATTGTGTTCTGTACCGGAATATTTTTAGCTCCCTGTTCCATCGAGGAAAAAGTAATTATTCTGTTGCTAGCATAATTAAATGGGGAAAAGTTATTTATTTCAGATTTGGAGAGGATGAGAGCTGTGAATTAGTGTGTTGAATTCTCGTAAATAATGGTGATTTCACATTTAACACTGATGTGCCCACCTCTTGACGCCACAGCTCATGTTCTCATGATCAGTCGTGTTTTTCATTCCTACTTATAAAATCAGCTATTTTGATTGTGATATTTAGTTAAGAGGCCTCCTGCTGATTTCTCCAGAAAGTGGAGCTGTAAGAGTGAGGGAGACACACAAATACCATCAAAACACTATTTTCCCTAACCCCTTATCCTAACCCTAACTCTTAAACATAACACCTAATTCTAACCCTAAGCCTTTTTTCCTTGTGGGGCTGGCGAAATGTCCCTCTTCTGGTCCCCACAAGGATAGTAAAACCACAACACACACACACATACACACACAATGGTACTGAGACAAACAAACCCACTGATTGAACAGAACTCTCTTTGTACATTTAGTCAAGAGGCCTCCTGCTGATTTCCCCAGGAGGTGGAGCTGTAAGAGAGAGCGAGACACACACACACACACACACACACACACCATCAAAATCCTATTTCCCAAATTAGGGCTGTGGCGGTCATGAAATTTTGTCAGCTGGTGATTGTCAAGAAAATAACTGGCCGTCTCACGGTAGTTGACCATTAATTATCATGAATACATTTAGCATCTCCAGGTTTCCACACATATCCTACAAGCCACTGATTTAGACCTTTGGAACATCTACATTTAAAAAAGTCTCAATCCATGTAATATAAATCCATTATTTATTTTAGACCAGTCTAAAGGAACATGATAAAGTCTATTTCAGAAGAACGGAAAAGCATACTCTGAGTTGTCCTTATGTTAGGCCCTGATCTGGCTATGCCATATGGCTGTGGGCTACACTAGCTCATTTAGCAGACAAAATTTGCTTCGAATTTCGTGGCATTATTTTATAGTAGGAAGAATACAATTGAACATAGCTGACTAAAATAGAATGCATATTTTCTCCAAACGATTTGAGGGAGTGCGCACATGCGGATATTCTGTGTTGAGCAGTTAACAAAGAAGCAGGTCCTCCTATATCCTTAATTTAGAGTTATTTATGCAACATTAGTTGCCATCAAACGTTTGGATATATGTTTTGATTTTTAATACATTCTAAAATGTATTAAAATCTTAATTTTAATTGGGCATGGGACACAAGCTAAGGCTTGATCACCCTTTAGCTGGCCACCTTTGATGAGGGTGTTTAGTGATTAAAGGCCGAAACACCCACTGATTCGAAGGCACACTACTGAGGATGTGTCCCAAAATTGACATCTTAACCCAGTCTAAGAAATAAACCTCCCATGCCACTCTGTCAACATCACGGCAAATCTCATGTGAGTGCATACCATCTATTGGCACAATGGACAGTTTTAACATCTCGTCCCGTGTTTTATGATTCTAAGGCTGCATTATGCAACTCAAATGATGATTTGAAGAAAGTTGCATGAAAGGCATGAGCTCTGCTTTCTTTTTTGCGCAGGCTACACACCATCAGCCTCTTATTTACAATTTGACAAACTTGATAACGCCTCGAATTTCCATGTGGCATCCCCTTTGTGTGGCCGTAATGCCCTCTAAAAAAATCCATGCTTTTTGCAGCCAGTGGCCGTTGTGCCCTTGGGCTGAATAGAATAATGATCATTTCCTTTTCCCGGCTGCGTGCTCCGAAGTACCTCTCACTCACATGGCTCTCTCAGATATCTCAATTCTTATTAGCCAATGCCAGTCACGTGATTGACACATCGGGGATGCAACTGCGCGTCCTTATCAAATTCCGAGGCACATATTGAAGATGTTGAAAAAACTGTCCACATTTACTTTTCATCAGCCAACAGGATGAGTAGACCAAACGAACAGCAAAAGCACTAGCCTATGTCAATCTACTGTGCCCCATATTACAAAAGTTGACCTATTCTGAGCAAGAAATAAATACCCAAACATAGTCTGGGACAGTTGTGGGATGGAATAGATCATAAATTAATACAGTCACTAGCATCAAAAACTATTTTAGAAGCGATAAGGCTGACTCAATCGATCAGAATGTTTATCTTAAATGATCCCCCCCAAACTTGAAACTCGTGCTGCGTACGTATGCCGTTGTAAAGCGAATTGATGTGCTGAATTTTAAGAAGATATTTGGCCACTTTAGTTGTGATACAAACCTCGGCTACATGAGGTGTGCGACTATGATTGGAAAACTTAATGCATTTGAGCCAACCAGTTGTGTTGGTGTACAGGGGTGGTATACAGAAGATAAGATTAAAATAAAATTGTATTGGTCACATACACATATTGAGCAGATGTTATTGTGGGTGTAGTGAAATGCTTATGTTCCTAACTCCAACAGTGCAGTAGTATCTAACAATTCACCACAATACACAGAAATCTAAAAGTAAAATGATAGAATTAAGAAATATATAAATATTAGGATGAGCAATGTCGGAGTGGCATTGACTAAAATACAGTAGAATAGAATACAATAGATGCATATGAAATGAGTATAGCAGTATGTAAACATTATTAAAGTGACTAGTGTTCCATTATTAAAGTGGCCAGTGATTCCATGTCTATGTATGTAGGGCAGCAGCCTCTAAGGTGCAGGGTTGAGTAACCGGGTGGTAGCTGGCTAGTGATGGCTATTTAGTCGCAAAAAAAAGTATGTGAACCCTTTGGAATTTCCTGGATTTCTGCATAAATTGGTCAAATAATGTGATCTGATCTTCCTCTAAGTCACAGCAATAGACAAACACAGTGTGCTTAAACTAATAACACACAAATTATTGTATTTTTCTTGTCTATATTGAATACATCATTTAAACATTCACAGTGTAGGTTGGAAAAAGTATGTGAACCCATAGGCTAATGACTTCTACAAAGATAATTGGAGTAAGGAGTCAGCTAACCTGGAGTCCAATCAATGAGACGAGATTGGAGATGTTGGTTAAAGCTGCCCTGCAATATAAAAAACACTCACAAAATGTGAGTTTGCTATTCACATGAAGCATTGCCTGATGTGAACCATGCCTCAAACAGAAGACCAAATATTAAGAATTGTTGCCTTGCGTAAAGCTGGAAAGGGTTACAAATGTATATCTAAAAGCCTTGATTTTCATCAGGTCACGGTAAGACAAATTGTCTATAAATGGAGAAAGTTCAGCTCTGTTGCTACTCTCCCTAGGAGTGGCCGTCCTGCAAAGATGACTGCAAGAGCACAGCGCAGAATGCTCAATGAGGTTAAGAATCCTAGAGTGTCAGCTAAATACTTACAGAAATCTCTGGAAAATGCTAACATCTGTTGACGAGTCTACGATACGTAAAACACTAAACAAGAATGGTGTTCATGAGAGGACACCACAGAAGAAGCCACTGCTGTCCATTAAAAACATTGCTGCACGTCTGAAGTTCGCAAAAGAGCACCTGGATGTTCCACAGCGCTACTGGCAAAATATTCTGTGGACAGATTACACTAAAGTTGTGTTGTTTGGAAGGAACACGCAACACTATGTGTGGAGAAAAAAAAGGCACAGCACACCAACATCAAAACCTCATCCTAACTGTAAAGTATGGTGGAGGCAGCATCATGGTTTGGGCTGCTTTGCTGCCTCAGAGCCTGGACAGCTTGCTATCATCGACTGAAAAATTCATTCCTAAGTTTATCAAGACATTTTGCAGGAGAATGTAAGGCTATCTGTCTGCCAATTGAAGCTCAACAGAAGTTGGGTGATGCAACAAGACAACGACCCAAAACACAGTAGTAAATCAACAACAGAATGGCTTCAACAGTAGACTGGTTGGCTCAATACGCCTTCTGGAGTGGCCCAGTCAGAGTCGTGACCTCAACCCAATTGAGATGCTGTGGCATGACCTTGAGCGGTTCACACCAGACATCTCAAGAATATTTCTGAACTGAAACAGTTTTGTAAAGAGGAATGGTCCAAAATTCCTCCTGACTATTGTGCTGATCTGATCCGCAACTACAGAAAACGTTTGGTTGAGGTTATTACTGTCAAAAGAGGGTCAACCAGTTATTAAATCCATGGGTTCATATACTTTTTCCACCCTACACTGTGAATGTTTACACGGTGTGTTCAATAAAGACATGGAAACGTATAATTGTTTGTGTGTTATTAGATTAAGCAGACTGTGTTTGTCTATTGTTGTGACTTAGTTGAAAATCAGATCAGAATTTAGGACCAATTTATGCAGAAATCCAGGTAATTTCAAAGGGTTCACATACTTTTTCTTGCCACTGTAACAGTCTGATGGCCTTGAGATAGAAGCTGTTTTTCAGTCTCTCGGTCCCAGCTTTGATGCACCTGTACTGACCTCACCTTCTGGATGATAGTGGGGTGAACAGGCCGTGGCTCGTGTGGTTTATGTCCTTGATGACACAAAGTTCCTTAGGAGCTGAAGCAGAGCTCACATGCCTGTCGGCGCCATCTTGCTGATAGCCCTATTTGGTAAAAGACCAAGTCCATATTTTTGCAAGAACCGCTCAAATAAGCAAAGAGAAGCAACAATCCATCATTACTTTAAGACGTGAAGGGCAGTCGATCTGGAAAATGTCAATAAGTTTGAAAGTTTCTTCAAGTGCAGTCACAAAAACCATCAAGCGCTATGATGAAACTGGCTCTCATGAGGACCACCACAGGAAAGGAAGACGCAGAGCTACCTCTGCTGCAGAGGATACTGTAAGTACATTAGAGTTAACTGCACCTCAGATTACAGCCCAAATAAATGCTTCACAGAGTTCATGTAACAGACACATCTCAACATCAACTGTTCAGAGGAGACTGAGTGAATCAGGCCTTCATGTTCGAATTGCTACAAAGAAACCACTACTAAAGGACACCAATAAGAAGAGAATTGCTTGGGCCAAGAAACACCAGCAATTGACATTAGACCGGTGGAAATCTATCCTTTAGTCTGATGAGTCCAAATGTGATATTTTTGCTTCCAAGCACCATGTCTTTGTGAGACGCAGAGTAGGCGAACGGATGATCTCTGCATGTGTGGTTCCCACCGTGAAGCATGGAGGAGGAGGTGTGATGGTGTGGGGGTGCTTTGCCGCTGACACTGTCTGTGATTTATTTAGAATTCAAGGCACACTTAACCAGCATGGCTACCACAGCATTCTGCAGCGATACGGTGTCAGTCCCACTTAAAGCAAACTAGGTCGATAATTTGTTTTTCAACAGGACAATGACCCAAAACACACCTCCAGGCTGTGTAAGGGCTATTTGACCAAGAAGGAGAGTGATTGAGTGCTGCATCAGATGACCTGGCCTCCACAATCACCCGACCACAACCCAATTGAGATGGTTTGGGATGAGTTGGACCGCAGAGTGAAGGAAAAGCAGCCAACAAGTGTCCAACATATGTGGGAACTCCTTCAAGACTGTTGGAAAAGCATTCCTCGTGAAGTTGGTTGAGAAAGATTTGCGACTTAGCAATCAAGGCAAAGGGTGGCTATTTTTATTTGTTTAATTAACACCTCTGGTTACTACCGGATTCCGTATGTGTTGTTTCAGAGTTTTGTCTTCGCTATTATTCTACAATGTAGAAAATAGTAAAAAAATAAAGAGAAACCCTTGAATGAGTAGGTGTGTCCAAACTTTTGTATGTTACTGTATGTGTGTAAAAAAATGTTTTTATTTAGAATGGACCATTATCATGCTCCTTGAAACGGGGTAAAAAAATACATTTAGTCTATGCAGTTAAATAGTGAATGGAGGACGCTTTCCCGTGGTTCATTTTCATGCCAGCCAGGTAGGCTATTCTCCTGTTGTAAAGACAAGCAATGTGCTTAATATTAGGAAAGTTGAGAAATAAATATAGTAGGCCTAGCCTATAGAAAGCTGATGGGATCCTCCTCTTTTTAATAGCAGCCATCACTCTGTTTTCTCATGCAATTGCATAGCCTATAGAAAATAACATGAGCTCTTGGGCTCTCATGAAGTGTTTGAATAAGCTTTTTGATTACATTTGCATTGATGTCAGAGTGATTAGAGAACAAAACAGTGCTGAGTACCAGGCAGTTAGCGAGTTTGGTAGGCTACTAATGACCATCAGCAGCATGACTAAACGGTCACATGGAATTTGACTGCTGTCATGACTCCTGACCACCAGTGTGGCGGTAATGCGGTCACCGTAACAGCCCTAACCCTTAACCTTAACCCTAATCAAAAAACAAACACACATGCATACACAATGGTACTGAGACAAACAAACCCACTGATTGAACAGAACTCTTTGGGCATTTAGTCAAGAGGCTTTCTGCTGATTTCCTCTGGAGGTGGAGCTGTAAGAGAGCGCGAGACACATATGCGCACGCGCACACGCGCACACACACACACACTTAAAATAGCTATATGAGGATTTATGTAAATTTTGCCATTAAATCCATAGCTACCAGTTCAAGTCTTTTACCTTCCGGATGCAGGAGTCGTTGCAAATGCAGGTGAG